>NW_015113015.1:0-58762 GCF_001443285.1 Poecilia latipinna
GTGTATAAATTTCTGGATTTTTATTTTGTTTTTTTGTTTTGTTTTCTGACAAATCGGTCAAATAATAACGAATTAGACACCAGTACAGAGGATGTGTGAGCGGTAAACCCAATACAGCAGCTGGGAAAATAAATCCATCTGGGTCTAGATAAAAAAAAAACTGATTGCGGTTTAAATCTGGATGCCAATTTCTCTTTTAGGGAACCCAGTTACAAAGAGAAGCAGAATCAATCATTGCTTTCACTTTTACTGGTAAAATCAGGAGAGTTGTGGGGGTTTTTTCAGTCAGTTTTTTATGTTTATGCATTTGGTAGATTTTCTTTTTTCCCAAAGCAACCTAGAAATGAGGATACAACATTAACTGTATTGTTAATATACTGAGTCTCCTGCAGGAATTGGTTCAGGGTAGTTAAGTTTCAGGGGGTAAAAGTTCAGGGTAAACACATGCACACATGCCTGCTTTTACGTGCTTTCTGACATCATTTTGCCATGAAAAACATAGGCATTAAAACATAAAAATACATTTTCCTTTGTAAGGATAATAACAGGCTTGTCTGGTTTCATAGAAATTTGCCATTAATCTGCTTGTTAATACTCTCAGCCTTTATAGTTGGTAAATAAGGTTGTGCTGTTTATTTGAGTACATGGTTAATGATTTCATACTGTTGTTATATTTAACTATAAAGTCACTGAAAGGAAATAAAACCCCATCTATTTCCATTATTTTCTAATATTTCAAAGCGGGCAGATTTAAATGTGTTTATAAAAAGTCAGTGATGCCGTTACTTGGATTACATTTTAGGCTCAGAGGAGCTGAGAATTTTAATAAATTGTGGCAAGCGCCAGAGATGAAAGTCCATGTTATCATCCTCAGACTTATCCTCTGTCGGTGAATCAGGGATTTTGACAAATCTGTTTCATCTGTTAACGTACATGGAGACTGAGCAAGTTTCTGAAGATTTATTTTGGTTGTTCTTTGAACTAAGAGCCTTGTGAGCTTTATTTCTTCTGCATTCAGTAATTAAGATCAGCCAGGCTGAATCTGTTCTGCTTCTGGCTTTGCACAGGACATGGCATTAGTTCTGATCCTCTCCTCTCACTTGAGGAAAAAGCAAACAGGTAATTCTCTCCTCTAAATCTCTTTAAGAGGAAAGAATACACCCCTCTTTTAGTCTGTTTTTCATCTTTGTAAGGTTCCTGAATGCATAATCTATTCTTAGAGACTGCAAATAGGCAGCTTCAGTTCTCTAAACTCTCTGAATTTACATGTGTACATAAAAGATCAGGACAGTAAACGGCTGTAAAACATTTGGACTGAACAATATATCACAAATATATACACTGTCATAATAGTTGTTGAAATTGTTGAACTTCCGATTTATGTGGCAATATCATTTTTAGGAGAGAGTCATTTTTATTCACTCAGCTGTTTAAATAGCCAAAAGTCACAGAATGATGGAAACACAGATGAGAAAGAGAGAAGAGAAGAAAATCCATAAGTGGAAATGAAGTGGAAATTTAGAAACTGAAATCAAAGTATTTACTATTATCATCCTGCATTAATCCTGCTCTCATGCAGCCCCACATCAGATTGGATTCTATGTATTATGAATTTGTCTTGCAGTTTTGTCTGGAGTGATATTTCACTATGAATAAACTAAATGATTTGAAATTTTTCAAATGTAACTTGATATGGTGAAAATAGTTATTGAATGCATCATTGTTTTCCTCATTTTAAATATTTTCTTTTGGACCACTGACATAAAAATTGTACAAACTGCTAGCAACTACCCAAGGACAGAAAATGACAGGACATTTTCTTACTTTAATTATATGAACTCTATGCTGCAAAACAGCCCACACCATGATGTTACCGCTTACAAACTTCACTTTTGGCATGATGTTTTTGGGATCGTGTAATGACGTTAAGAGGTCAGGTTCGTTCTCTGATATTCTCCCAGCATGTTACTGGTTTGCCTAAATCTTCTGCAGCAAACTTCAAACGGGGTGTACCGCTGTTTTTCTTCTGCAGAGGAGTCTTGTGCAGTGAGTGTGCATAGATGCCTTTGAGTGTGTTGCAGTGAGTTTTGTAACAGCAAGACTTTTCCTTGAAAGCCTCTTTTCCTACCAGTTGTATTACCTGTTCAATACTTTTGTAATGAGACACCTTTTTGTAGATCATCAATTCATAATAAACCAGCAGCTTTTCATTAGCAAATAGCCACTAGAATGCTTTCTAAATGCTGACAGATTTTAGATATGTTCTTGGCTTTATATGGCTTTTTGCAAATTTGTTTGTGTCCAACCGACTCCCTGTGTCATTTGAATTGTTTACCTTCACCTTCATTAGTGGACAATTTTGCTGTGACTTATTTGCATCCATTGATCTCTTGGGTTGTTGTAAATCTCTGTGTTGCAACTTTATGTCAGTTACCCAATTGGAAATATTTTCAGCAAAGAGAGATAAATCATTAAACACTTATTTTACCTGTATTGCACTCATTTATTCATAACTTTCAGGAACTAAATTTGGCTTCAGCTATTTTTTTTTTAACTTCTCATTTGGCTTTACTGTGGTAAACAATGCAGTTCAATGTTGATTCGGTGACTTTAAGGTGCCCACTGCCAAAAAAAGCTAAAACCATGATTTTCTGCACACATGCTGATGTGCGCTGTGTTTAAATATCTCTACTTTAGGCTCATTTATACAAAAGGCACTGCTTCAGTCAAGTCACGGTGACATATTTTTTTAGAGAGTGGTGTTGCGCTCATGCTGCCAAACAAACTCTACCTCTTCAGTTTTTTTTTTTTTTCTAATTATAGAAAAATTAATGTTGACATTAACATTTAATGTGCTAACTGAGACTTTTAAGGTCATAAAGGTGCTCACAGTCACTGATAACCATATGCGTTTGGTAAGTGCTCCCTCTTTAATCCCATGCTAACAACAAAGGTGAACTCCTCTGCACAAAAAGCTGTTTCTACTCAAAGCTGTTCCATTTCAGCGTTCTTTCTTTGATAAATAATAGGGCTGCGACGTTCTGCAAAACAAGCTTTCATTTAGTGGAAATTTCAACAAGACTTAATGAATGACGGTTTCTAAGAATAAATCATTTTGTCTGTGTTCCCTTATGTCAGGAGCAACAGTGAGTGGATGCAACAGCACTCGAAAAGGGACATTTTACTTTTAAATATTCAGGACTACAATTGTCCAACTTTTGTCTAAGATCAAAGACACTTCAAACCTAGCCTGAATAAAAACTATTCTGATCTACGCAGATAATCTTTCAAACATTTATGAAAATATAAGTGCCTGTTCATTTAATGATAACCCAGTTTAGCTCTTTTGCAGCTTCTGTTCCACTGTGATCTACATTTAAATTACGGTTAATTTACAATCTATGATTTTCACTTTTTGTCTTTGTTACGATTTAATGTGATGACTGATGTGACCTACCCAGTCTTTGTGTTCAGATTTGTCATTTTCAACACCTGCAGCATCTATGAATAAACCCACACAGACTATGTTTTTGAGCATATTTTTGGGCTATAGACGAAAACAACTTAAAGTGTGGGAAAATCAACCCCATTTGGTGTGTGTTTGTGTCCCTGTTCAATAAGCAGCTCAGTTGCTGAAGTCCTGTCAGAGAAAAACCCATGAGTTTTTTTGTTTTTGCCCACTTGAGAGCATCACAGCGCTTTACAAATGACTCTCGAGTGAACGCGCTGTTCATATGGCATAAAACAGCAAAAAAAAAAAAACAACAACTTCAGAGCCTCTTTTTGTGACTCATTGCTTGTTGTGATTTGAAAAGGAGACGTTGTGCGGTTTAAAGGGGACTCGGAGTGGGTACAAAAGGCAAATGAATCGCCTGTGTTTTCCCTGATGCCTCTTTAAATACTGAAACACAAAAAGCTTTCGGAGGAAGATAATGTCACAGGGCTTGCGGAGCAAATGAGATTCTCTCCGCGAAAAAACAAATTCTTTCAAATCCTCGGGTGTGAGTGGGCGTGTGTTTGTGTAACAAGTGCAAAGCCTGCTGGGATCGGTTCCTGCCACGCGGCAACTGTTCCAGCGCGATCTGATGCGCGACTTGAAAGTGTACGGAGGATGTGCAGACGTCTAATTGAGCGGTTTTACATCCGCGCTTCGCTGTTGAACAAATCAGGCTCGTGTCCCATTTAATGTCTTAAAACACTTAAAAGCTGTTTATGTGAATCTGTCCCACACATAAATCAACACACAAATACTTAGCGGGATTTTATGTCCAGACGAAATGCAAGAGCTGTAACGTTTGCTTCTGTGAAAACCCGATATCTATACTTTCTCTCTGTCACACTAAGGCCAGCATCCTTGTAAGAAGGGAAAGGGCTTCCTGAAAGAGGTTCAACATGCTGACACTTTCTTCTGTCGCAGCTCAGACATTTAAAGGGCCCGTTCTCCTCAGAAGGTATTTCTATCACTTTGTTTTGAATTGTTCTCAAACAGTGTATATATATATATATATATATATTTTTTTTTTCACTGCGAATGTTTGCGAGTCAGTGTTTGGTTGGCTGATTGACAGTAAAAGAAAAAAAAAGAAAAAGCAAAAACAGATCTGTGGCTCACAACTACATTCTGCACTCACACTGTGAGATACTTGGATTTTTTTTTTTTTCACAGTTCAGTGTAGACTTTAAATTTATTTTAAGGTTTCAGCCTCCATCTGCATCTTGCTTGTCATCTAGGACTTTATCTCTGTGTCTACCTGCCAATCACAGCTCCGGTGACAGCTCTGATGGCGAGCTCCCACAGATCAACCTTTTACCCAGTCGACGCTTGACGATCAGCAGGGAGCCCGGGGTGTCGAATCAGATCGCATAGAAACCACATTTATTCTTGACAAGTAAACCTAAACTGGCTGGTATTGCAGGCCTGCAGGCAGAGCTGATGCAGGTAGCTGCTGCTGCGAGGGGAGCAAAGTTGCATTTATTGCCGCATGAGCTTTTGGCAATGAAATTTAAGGGACAGTTTGGCTCATCGTTTTCACAACCATTCCTTTTTGTTTGTGTAGGGCATGATGGTTATTCATTTACATGTCTGAAGTTGTGTGAAAAAAAAAAAATACAATCATGAAAGAACTAAGTGAACGCAGGCGGAAGTTGCCAAAGAGAGGCCTTAGTGCCAAACACACTGCATCTATAGTAGTGATAAGTTTTCAGCTCCTGTTTGAATTCATAAAGTGAAAATCTATCAGAGTTTATCCAATGAGTAGGAAGAAGCTGAGGAGAAATGCTGTGTAGGAGTAGCTTTCAGACTGAACAAGCCTATCTGCTGGGATCCTGGCAGTAAGGAGATTTCTTTTGTTTGTGTTTAATTTGTTTTATTCAATTGTTTGTATTACAATCTTGGGTTGTTTTGATCATTTCATTCTAGTTTGATAATGTTGAATTCTTTCGTTTCTTTTTTATTAGACCAGAATTGTTTCTGTTTCAGTCCTTATTTAGTGATTCTAGTTTGTTATGTGCATTTCTTGTGTCTAGTTATTCTTTGTTACTCTGGTTTAATTATGTTTCTTTGGTCTAGTTATTATTTAGATTTATTTCTCCCTCGCCCCCTGTGTCTCTCTTTCTCTCTCTCTCTGTCTCCCTTCACACCTGCAACCTGTTTCCAATCAGCCATCTGTTTCTTGTTCAGTAATCAACCTCTTTAGTGTGTATAAACTCATTCTGATCCTCGCTGGATCCGACCATCAAATCCTGTTACTTTACTGGTTCTCTTTTTTTTTTTTTTTTTTTTTTTCTGCGTTGGATTCTTGTGATTTTTTTTTTTTTTTGTAAATTTGTCTTTTTTTCATTTTTCAGTATGATCCATTCTCCCATCTACAGTCTGCACTTTGGTCCAACGTCAAACTCACACAGCATGACATATTTGTTTGGCATTTTTTGGGGGGGCAACCAGAGGAAAACAAACAAAAAAAATATAAAAATAGGTACATATCACATTATTTCAGCACTGTCATCTTCCACGGACTGTGTACAAGATTCTAATATTTCCTAGTGTTTTTCCCTTTCGTGCTGTTGTAGGTGGAAGGTGCAGGTCAGAAGCTCCTCTGCGCTTATGTGTTAAATAATTTGCATCAGGAGACAAACTGAGGAAAATGTCTCTTCTCAGCCAACTTTTTGTGAGCAAGAATAATCCTAAATGAGTATACACTACTTTGATTTAGAGTACATTAAATTGATCACCTTTATCTTAAAATAAATTATATTTGGAAATGACCAGAATATTATTTTTTTTTTATATATTAAAGTATTTTTTTAGAAAGTTGTTTTTGTCTCATCACACAAAGATGCATTCTTGTAAAATGTCAAATCTTAACCTGAAAAAGTGTCTTTTTTTTATATTTACTTCTTGCACCAATTGTTTTCTTAATGCCTGTTCTTTGTACATGTCAGATGCATTACCTTGGAATATACTCTGGTCCAGCATGTCATGACATTGAGACATTCCTGATTAAGTCTTGCTTTGTGGCACCAAACTTCCTGACCTAAAGCTCCCGTTTTGCAGTTCTTGGTGTTAGTCATGATTAATTCGATCTAGCTGCAGCAGTCGTGAATCCAACCACGTCTCAGTTCGGGCTCCGGGTTGAAAGCTGTTTCGCAGCGTGCAGCCTCCAACCTGCTGAGCCAGTAGCTTGTCAATTCTTTGTGAAATGACTTGAGGACAAGGTAAAACTCTGTCACCCGGCCTGTTTTGAATCCATTACGTTGTGGGTAGCCTGGGCTTGACGCTCCTAGATCTAAAGGAGGGATGTGTGTGTGCGCGTTTGGACAGGGAGCTGTCTTGGTGCCTGAGCTCATAAAAGAGGGTGTCTCTGCAAGCTGATGTGACGGAGCTCCGAGTCGCCTGGTTTACAGATGCCTGGAGATGAATACCTTCTGTCACAGCCGCTTTATTCTCCTGTTTTCTTCGTCTCTCGGCCTGCCGCTCCTCCTCTTCGTCACTCCCTCGGCAACCTGTCGGCACTTTTATTTTGCTGCTCTCCTTGATCCTCCGCCTTTGATTCAGTCATTACCATTTTGGTTTTATTTGACTTGTTTGTTTGTTCTCATGCCTCTGTTTTTAATTATTCAAAAAAAGCACTGATGTCTTGTTTATTATGCTCGGCTATATTTTCCAGTCCTTTTTGCCATTGAGGGAAAGCTGGCTTTGTCGAATTATTAAGATTTATTGTCCAAGTTTTCCATCTCGGTCTTTTATTTGCATGCTCTGTGTGTGCTCTGTGTGTTTGGATGTAAATACTGCTGAGTAGACAATGATGTGGAGCGCATTTCCCACCCAAGACCAACAGTCCACAGTCGCACTGTTTGCTGCCACAATGCAGTCCAGACTGCTGTCAGAGTCGACCATGAGCAAGGTGTTTTTCATCTATAAAAAGTACATTATATATATACATATATATATATATTTTTTTTCTCTATTTAAAGAAAATATCAAGGCAACTGTACAGAACTGGAGGAGCTTACTTATTTATAAAGCACAGCTCAGGAAAATATCAAGAGTGTACACAGGCACAAAAACCCAAACCAACATACACTAGATGGGGAAAATCAGATTTATAACACTGAGCATGCACATATCTGCAGGCAGTGTTTCTTTTGTAAATCACTGTGCCACTGGAAATGTGCACTCATGAATCAGCCTCATCTAACACTCTTCACACCCACATTTATTATACAATGCAAAGCACCTCATGAATGCTGATGCAAACGCATGAGCTCGCTGATCTGCGGTTCTTAATGTTGAATCATACAAAACTGAGATGAAGACCAAGAAAAAGAAGAGAAATGTTTGCGTTTTTCTTTTTTTTTTTTTTCCCCCCTGGAACATAATTTGAGTTTCTTGTGGCTTAAGTGCATCTTAGAAAGTGCGTAGTTATATCTGCTCTGTATTTTTGGTAGATGATGAACATTCTCAGTCGGAAGTAATGCTGTTTGGTGTTAACTTGAGAGACAAATAAAATGAAAATTATCAGCGGCGTGCATTTCAGTTCTGTTTAAGATAAATTATACGTCAGACATAGATATTAACCACAGCTTCTAAGGTCTGAATGATACCAACCCTTTATTTAGATTTCAAAAAGCTTTGCTTGTACAACATTAAAAGAACTAAAGCAGTCTAGATGACCTTCTCAACAGAAACGTACAGTTTCCAATTGATCTCTTATAGATGCTGTTGCAAGTGAGTGGCAACCCAATATTAACATATTCCCAGTTTCTAGAAATAGTTGATTTCTGATCAGAAATTGCTGATTTACAGACTCCCTGCATTAATTTAAGTTAATCTGTCTAAAATACAGATTTATGATCCTCAGACTCTGTTTGGAAAATTCATCCTCAGATGTTTTTCTTAATCCAGTTTTGTTTTTTTCCTTTTAGAGAATCTTCTGCTGCTTAGGTTTTTTGTTTCTTCAAAATTGATCAAATTATGCTGATATAACCCACAATGCATTTCTAGACCGCCATATGGGGTGCAAAGCAAATTTAAACATAACATATATTTGTTGCAACAAAGCTATATAAAGTAGTTATTAGGAAAATGTAAAAAAAAAACGACATGTCTCTACTGTAACAAATCTTATCTATTATGATGAATTAGTCATACTGAATTTAATTTTACATTTTCTATAGTTGATAAAGTGTCCGATGAACTAGAAAGTGATGGAAGCAAACTAGACAAAGCTAAATATCAATATCACTATTAATAAACTCATTGATTTTGCAGTGAGCTGGATAGTTATGGACCTATTTACACCAAGTCTTGTTTGAATGTTTTGCATGTAGTCACTACTACTTCAGCCTTTACAAGTATTTTACATGCATTGCAAAATGTCTGTAGAAGCAAAACTTACAATGTCTTTGGTTTGCACATTTTACACCAGAAACATTACAATGCAAAATGATTTTTTTTAAAAAGAAAAAAAAATCAACAGACATGTTTACGTCTAGTAACTGCAAAATACATTATTCTCATTTGATGAGTAGAGATTTTCATTTTCCTTGAGTCTGAACACCTATTTCTTTAAACTCTCCTGAAGGTGTTGCGCAATGCATTCATGCGACTTCAACACTTTCCCCCTTGATTCCTCTTGACTTCTGCAATGTGCCCTCCAGATATGTGAGGAACTTAATCTCGGTTTACATAAAATAATAATGAAGTTTGTTGGACACATGAGGGCAGAGTGCCACATAGGTTTTTTTTTTTTGCTCAAAAGCATAATGCATCAACTAAAAGCTTAATTAAATATAAATGGCTCATATCAAGTGAAAATGCAGGACAAAATAGAGCAGCTTAGAAGTCCTTAAAACTTTTAGTGATTCGCTATTCAGAAAAATGGAGGACGAGCCATTTGCAGAGCTTTTAGGATTCTGATTATGAGACAGCGAGGGGCCTTCGAGGGAGGTAGCATTTCACACACGAGAGCATTAAGCACGTCATTGGCAGAGGTGGAAGTACTGCTCTTCAAACTAATAAAAAAGCCATTGAGCTTAGAAAGGGAAAAGGCATTTTGCAGTCATGCTGAGGGCAGAAAAACAAAACAAAAAAGATGTGAGGCCTGGTTTGAGCCTGAACCTTACTATCACAAACAAATTAAATTTAAACTCTTTAGGTTTTATTTATTTAATTTACTTAAAAATCTCTTTCTATGTTGTTGTCACTGTTTAATGCACTAGGGAGTTTGCCAGCATGTTGCTCATTAATCTGGTCGGTTTCAGTTTAGGTCCACATGCACAGCATGGCATCAGATTTTCAATCATAGTTGCTACATTGCTGAATATAATTTGATCTCATATCACCATCTGATTGCTGCTAACTTCTTAAATGCTAAGCATTTGTTTTACATTTGCGTTTATTTTACAAATCAGACCGAGTTGAGAACATGCAGATGCAAACATGGCCGTCAAATCCCACTAATGGGAGCAATGTGGACGTATACGCGTCTTGTTTGCAGAAGTGGAAAGACGCGCATCGTTTTGGTTCCAGTGTTAGTTGTGCACTGTTGCATACAACACAAGATTCAAGCTGGCATGAGTTTAAAAAAACAAGCCCAGCTGTCACTCCAAACTGCTGGGGTCTTGTGAACGACACAGAGGTACATCACTTAATTTAATTTCCAAGTAGCATTCATGTTAACGTTACACTGTAAACGTTCAAAGAGTGTTCAATATGATGTAGTTCTGGGGAGAGATAGGTGGTTGATTTTGTGTCTAGTGAACAATTTCTGCATTGATTTTGGTTGTATAATTTGATCTTTTATCCTATAGCGATAACCCACTGTCAGTTTTCTGAAAAGATCCAACAGATTTTCAGTTTTAAAATGCTGGAAGTCCATGCCATTCTTCTCTCTATGACAAAAAGGCCAGCTGTTCCATCACAGATCCTCACACATCTGCTTCACTTGCCTGACATATCCTTGTTTCTTTGCTATGGTGAAAAGAGATAACCATTACCCGGGGAGGCAGAAAGTTTTGGATAACTAAAAAGTTCCTGAACAAATCATTAAGAACTTAAGAAGTGTAAATGAGAAAAGCGCTTCAGTTTCATTTTATATTACATGAATTCTTAAGGGTGCCGTTAAAAGATGCAACGATCTTGTGATTTCGTAAAACAAACAAACAACAAAAGAAGCTACGCTTTTAATGTGGGTTCCCCACTGAATCAACGTGCCGAAATCAAAGGATGGATTTGTCCTTAAATTTTCTAGAGGGGATAATGTGGTTTCTACTGAAATAAAATGGGTTTGTGGTTTTTATTCAGTCACTTTTTCAACACATTTCCTGTGTCTGCATCAGTGCTCCTGTGTAAGAGTTTCCTCCCATGTCCTATAGTTCATGAATATTCACTCTCAGATTATCACCTTTTTCCAAAAACAACAAACTACAACATTCAAATTTTTGCCTTTTTTTTTTTTTTTTTTTTTTTTTTTCTGTCAATCCCCATGTTTGCTAGCAAGTAATGTGCTAGAATATCTCCAGGCTGCTGTTCTCTTTTCATGCTGTTATTTTTAACCAAACCATGTATAATATTAGAAACTACCTAGTAAGCTTTGTTGTGATTTGAAATGAGCCGCTTTCATGGAGGATTTAAGCGTTGTTTGTGTTTGTTATTGTTCTTAATCGTGTAAAGTAAACAGCTTACTGCTTCACACATGGCAATGAAAATCAGGCTTGTAGTGCTCATTAAAAAAGGAAGAGGTATTACACTGGTCATGTTAAGAGTTTTTCCTGCACAAATGGACCTGCCAGCATAGTTTGTTATGACAATGAAATTTCCTGTCACCTCAAATTGCATTTGGGTTTCAACCTTTTCCCTCATGTTGCTTACATTATCCCTCCAGCTCTAAGTAAGCAGGTTTTTCATGAAAACCGCAGAGCATACTTAACGCTTAGTCGGAATAGTATTCTCCCATGGAGGCATCCCTAATAGAGCTCAAAGACATTTATTTTTTTTCCAGTCAATTCTTAACGGCAGCAGCTTGTATGGGCAAATACGTTGTTCAAAACTGTCTTGACTTTTTCCTCGTGTGTGTTTCCGCAGAAACCCCCCTGAAGGACGGCGAAGAAGCGGCGTCTTCCTCGGACTCTGCCGCAGACCCCGCGTCCTCGCTGTTCAACCACTGGGGTCGTGACCTGGGCCCAGAGAGCCGACGCGTTGCGCTCAAAAAGTTCCGCTACTTCGGCTACAACGGCTACCTGAGCGACCGCATCTCCCTCACCAGGCCCATCCCAGATTTACGACCGGACGGGTCAGTCCACCTTAAACTGTGCCATTACTCAGACCTAGAAGCGTCTGAATCTCTGTTTTCCTTCTCCTCAGATGCAGAAACATGTCTTATTCGTCAGACCTTCCCCAGCTCAGCGTAATCTTCATCTTTGTCAACGAGGCGCTGTCGGTTTTATTGCGCTCCGTTCACACGGTCATCCAGAGGACGCCGTCCTACCTCCTTAAAGAGATCATACTCGTGGACGACAACAGTAACAGCTGTAAGAATCCTAAACCTTTTTTTCTTGATCTTCTTTTTGATATGCCCCATTTCAGCAATAACATAGTTTTTTTGTTGTTTTTTTTTTTTGGTTCAAAGACAGAATGTCGGACTCATTTGTATATCCAGTCTGCCTGGAGGGCCCATTATGCTTCACATAAGAAGATGTCATGTATTTGGATAACTCTGTTTGGAATGATTTTCTTTGTCCTAAAACTAATTTTTGTGTGAGTTTGCAAAAAAACACTTTGCAGTTTTGCCAATATTTCTTTGCTGACATATGGATTTATTGCACTACTTTACACCCAGCCCGTGTACTTGTAGTTGAGGATGGTGGAGGATGAGTTATTCTTCCCTCTTGTACCGTTATAACTGTGTAGCCTCAGATTTCCCAGGAGTAACTGGCAGGAATAGCAAATAATGACATGGAGACAGAGCGTCTCCCTCATCCTGATGTTAGAAAGATGGAAACGTGGAAATATTTGCAAAGAAACATGAGTTTTGACTTGGAAAAAGATTCATTTTCCCTCTTCAATTGATCATTATTTTCTCATCATACTGTAATTCCAATCTAATTGGTATTCACATAAATAATTGGAGCTGCATGTGGAGAGCCATCACGTCTCACAATGTTTTGGTTCGTTGCCCACTATCCCGACTGCCCATACATCCAACCACAGTCATCTGTGTCGAAGTGTGGAAGTGGTGCCTTAGTAAAGAAAGCAGCGACTTTGCAATTAAAAACAAGTATTGTGTTAAAACATTTTTACATCTAGTAAAAGAATAAAAGTGGATCCCAACTTTTACAATACTGCAATTTGTTCACTTCATTACCTCACAGATAGTACAGGCCAACCAATTCTCTCAAAGTGTTTATCTCTGTGGAGACAACTAAAATCATTTTAACTCCCTAATTTGTTTGTCAGACATAGATTTTATGATGCAGAGGAATCAAACATGGTCTCAGCCCGTCCATACCTGGACATTTAGAAAAATTTCAATTTGGTGGAGAAGAGAGACAATTAATGACCTCCTTTTTTAAATTGTTTGCTTATTTTTACAGTGTACTAAAAGTAAGTGGTGTGTAAAATTAACTGTAAAGTTAATTCATCCCTTCCTTATTAAAAAAAAAGAAAAAGAAAAAAGTATGTTCTGAGTAGTAAAAACAGAGTTTGAGTCACCGTTTCTCTGAATATGCTTTCCATATTTAGCGAAGGTTAATGAGTTAATTAAAAGCAGATTCGGGTGCATCAAAGCCTGTTTTTAAGTAAAAGTCACTGGCTAGACATGGTCCTGTTTACGATGTAATTAAATGGGCTGTGGTAAAAGATGACTACTTTGTTCCTAACATTTTCCATTTTACCGCAATTTTAGCATATCTCCAACAAGTTTGCCCTAATTGAAAATAAAATCCTTCCTCTAAATTAACCACCTGTGCTGGAGTGCCAAATTAGTGTCATTTTTAAATTGCAGCTGGGAGCCGCACAAAATCTGTACATGGGCGGCAAATTGCCTCTGGGGCACACTTTGGGCACCCCTTAGGCACTTAGGTTATACAGTAGAACAGTGATCCAAAGCACTGAAGCAAGTCCACCTCTGGATGACTGAAAAATGAAATAATATTGGCAATAATAAAATATGAATGGCTGAAAAACAAAATAAAACTTTTTTTGTAATCCACAGACGAACTTGCAGTGTACCACTTGGCATTACTGCCAATCCATAATCAAACAGAAGCTGATTAAATCCCCCCAAAGAAATTAAAGACTTTGTTGTCACATTAAAAGGCAACGATCCAGACCTTGAGTCCAATTAAGTGCTGGCTCCTTCAGGTAAGCTACTGCAACAAAGTTTTGTATTTCATTTAGTGATTATTGTATTTTCTCCTTTAGGCCATGTGCTAAATTAGGACATGAGTGGGCATTAGCTTCACCAGTAGTGTGTGAAAACATAAATAAATAAATAAATAAATAAATAAATAAATAACTTGCTAAGACAGTTGCAGTCAAAGCCTGGATGTGACGTTCCGTTTCTGGGCCAGTGTTATTAATTGTTCCACGTTCTGCAGAGCATGTTGTATTTCATAGCTGCCAAATCTATAATTACTATTATGAGAAATCTGTCTCTGCTACATCGACTGCAGATTTTATGGGTCTCCCACTGCCCCTCTGTTCTTCTGTAATATAATATAACACGGTTTAGTTATGGTAGCTGCACATAGCTGAATGCTGATTAGTGTAGCAACTAGTAGAATAAACACATTTGTCAATTTCCTCAAATTGTTCTCTACTAATTCATTACTATTTATAATTCTCTAAGAAATGTGACTTAATCCTCTTGCTTTGCTGCCACTTTCAATTGCACGGCGGTAAGTAACAATCAAGACAGGTGAAGAAAAGTAAGAGCTTAAATAATAAATTCTGCTTATTGATCTACATGGTGTAATTAAGACAAATTAGCTAAAGCTGGTTGAAATGCAAGAGCACTTACTGTGCACTGCCAAGTAAGTAGTAAATTATCTAGGACATTAAAAAACACTTTTGAAATCACAAACCTGTTTGAAAAACAGGTGTGTGTGTGTGTGTGTGTGTGTGTGTGTGAGCTGTCAGTGTTTTACCAGCAGCAGTCAACAAGCCTGGGTCTATGAAAAATAAGGGATTAATTGTCATGGGGGAGTCAAGTGTTCAGAGCATAGCCAATCCCAGTTCATATATTTTCACCTTAAGATGAGTGGTTTAAATGCTGGTGTTGCCGTTACTGGCTTAGCAACACTAACGTTGTTAAGTTGTTTACCAAAAAATATAACGAGCTACAAAAGCTGCAATACTAGAAGATGCTAAAAATGTTTCTGTCATTTTCCAAATCAAAATGCTAGAAACATTTTGATTTGGATAAAGTCAATTTGAAAATTATCCACTTAAGTCTACTGGTACCTCTAAGTTAAAATACTGTGAAGAGGCTCAATATTTTTTTCACTTAATTCATAAAGTGAAATCAATATATTGCATATTGATTTCACTCTGCAATGCATCATCTTGGAGTGTGAAACATTTCAAGCATTTTTTTTTTTTTTTTGTATTTTATGATTGCAACTCACAGATGATAGAAAAGGGTTTCAGAAATCAGAATGTTGTGAAAAAATGATTGGAAATGCAAAGTACCGATCATTAATCAGCTAAATGGCTCTCAAGTTTTGCAAACCTGTAAAGAGTCATTGACACCTCTTAAACGTCAATAACCTGCAAAAGGTCTCTACTATAGGAGCTGGTTGTTTATAGAGTGCTGTATCTAAGCATATTTATCCAAAATCCATCCAAAATTGTAAGTTTTTCTGTACCTTTGGCGATGGCAACTTGGAGTTTAAAAATGGAGTGCATTGCTTTTACAGTTAATCTAAATAATATATGTCCGAGCGTGTCGCATATGCACACAATGAAGTGATTCCTGTGATACTCCAATCTCTTGCAATGGATCCATGTTACTTCCAGGTCAGAAACACACGGCTGCTCGTTAAAGGCAAGCACATTCTAGAGCTTCCAGGCTGATGGCATTAACGAATAAAGAGAATATGACAGCAGCCGTAGCCTGTAGGCACGATTACGCTGAAGAATCATAACAAGGAGATGAACATATTCTGTGGCCAGTGTGTACGTGTCTGTGTTTTCCAGTGACTATGTGCATTAGGAAATCATCTATGAAAAAAGATAACGATGTCAGTGACATTGTCTGTCGTCTGTTCTTTAATTTCTGTAGACCAGGGCCTGAAATGTTGCGTTTTAAGGTATCTTAGCCAACTTTGTGTTTTCGATTTATGCGAGTCAATAAAACTGATCAGATCGGTGTTTGAACAAGGCTCAGTAACTTCAGCCTAACGTCAAAGTGTGTTTCTGTGTTTCTTTTCTTTTTAGTGGAGCTGAAGGAGCACCTGCAGAGCTTCGTGGACGAGACAAACGCTCAGCACGGACCGGGGTTCGTCAAAGTGGTCCGCCACGCCAAGCAGGAAGGACTGATCCGGTCCAGAGTCAGTGGATGGAGGGTGGCCACTGCTCCTGTTGTTGCTCTATTCGACGCACACGTAGAGTTCAACACTGGATGGTGAGGAGAGAATTTCACGGAAAAAGAAATGAATCATCCTTTATTTGGCTTAGCCGTTCTATTTGAACGAGTTGAATCAGTTAGAGGTTGGTATTTGAAACTGTCCGCCCGGATCAGGACAGTCCTATGAATGACCGACATGAGCCCAGATTTTATTTTCACCCTCCACGTTGATGGCCCTTCTGCTCAAAGGGATGCACCAAACGCACAACAGGATAAGATCATGGATGAAACCAAAAGTAGCAGAGAAGAAACGGAACATATATTTCAAAGAAATAGTGGGAGATTGGTGTGAGATTTATGGAAGTGGGACGATTTATCATACAGGAGACAAAAAGCAAATACACAATGCATGTCTCGTGTAATGTTCTTATGAATACTTTCACAAATCTTTCCATTGTGAATATAAGTCGAATTTACACAACGTAGCTGCTGTTAAGTTAAATCTCAAAATACACGCATGGACGATGCAATCTCCAAATTATGTTTTCATGTTCAGGGATGTGAAAAATAAAAAAAATAAAAAAACTTGAACTTGAACTCTACGCTTATTCTAAAGGTTTTTATTGTTCAACTAAATCTAAAATTCTCAAGAAGGCAACTCACGTCACTTTGGCCATGGAGACGAACACCAAAAACATTAAAGCCCCAGAAGTTAAAGTATATTATTTGATCGACTAAAACAATGAATGAGTTGGGGTTTTTTTGTCGACACTTTCAGTGTGTGCTTGCAAAAGTATTCACACCTCCATTTTACACAATAAAGATGTGACATTGACACACTTTGAAGAATATCTCCCTTATCTATTTTTTTTTGTAGCCTCTAACAGGTTTTCTCCTAGAATTTACTGTTTTTAACTCTATCCATCTTCCCCTCAACTTCCTCTCCTTTAACATCTCTGCTGAAGAAAAGCATTCCCTCAGCATGATGGTGCCACCACCATGTGTCACTATGGGCATGGTGCGTTCAGAGGGAGGTGCAGAGTACATTTTCTGCTACTGTGTTTTTGCCTATGAACCATAAAAACTAAACTGCACACAGGTGGACTTTTTTTTTTTAAACTAGTTGCACTTTTATTAAGGGCCATGAAGTTAAATGGGACTGAAAACAAATGCATTCCACACTTTTCAGATTAAAAAAAAATACTTTAAACGCCACTTGACATTTTTCTTCCACTTCAAAATTATGCTGTACTTGGTCTGTTACATTAATTTCTGTGAAAATATTGAAGTTTGTAACTTCAGTAGTAGAACATTTCAATCTCCATCAATTCCTTTGAGAGGAGCTTTATAATCCAGTGAGACACCTATAAATTGCACGTGTGGCTATACTGCAAGATCGTAATAATTTAGACCCATTGTCAAGTTTTTTGCTCTCTTTAAACCATCTCGGCTTCTGCCCAAATTTGAAAAAGGCTTGCTCCCATCAAAGAAACGCAGGAACCACTCATCTCAGCGACATCTTTTATTTATCTTTCCTCTTTGTCTTTGGATTCTTCCAACTGACAGTGCAAAACCACCATGACTTTACATGGAGTAGTCAAGATAGTTACAGAAGTCACAGAGCAGGTTGAAAACCTACAAACAAATGAAACAAAAATCAATTACAGATCACAATGACCTAACTAACTAGTTTTCCAGGTAATGTTAACAACCTACTTTTAAGTTAACAGTGAATGAACAAATAAATAAACTACATTCTAAACCCATTGAATCAAAGGCTAATTTGATCTTCTGAATGCAGATTAAATGATATAATGTCCAGTTCCTACCAGTGCTGTCTTTGTGGAAGCTTGAAGCTGAGGCTCTTGGTCTGAAGAGATCATTGTGAGCACAGGTGTGCCAAGTTACCTTATAGACTTCAGATGGGCCTGAGTGAAAGGGATGGGTGCGCTTGATTCTCTCTGATGTGTGTGCCAGTTGGGTGGAGCTAGTAAATGCACTCACAAGTGTACCATTTGCTGTTTTAACTTGACACCCATTATATGTGCTGAGGCAGTGGGAAGACTGGAAACGATGAAGTGGTTCCTTCGGAAAGATCGCAGACTGATCAAAGCAGCATCGTCTCTCTCACTCGGTTCGCCTATGATTGCTGCAGTGAAGGAAAGGAGCAGCAACGTGTTGATAAGCTCATTCATGAAAAACCTTTTTGGATTTCTCTCGCTGCATGACTACTATCAAAAAGCTGTGTAGGTGGAACCTCCTTTTCTGTAAACTCGCCACTCAAGGCAGCTCTCAGCTGCAGAGGCCACTCGTTAGGTATTTATTAGCATTTTGGGTCACAGAGTTGACTGTGTAAAACTGGTTGTCATGACAGCAGACAGTCCTCACAATATAAAGTTCTTGATAAAAGTATACATTTGAAGTTATTGACATTTTTTGTCACAAACGTCGTTGCATATTTAATTTTAAAGCCATATGCCCGCGCAAAGTATCACAAATGTGTGACATAAATGGATAATGATGCATGTTTTTTCAGGTTTTTACAAAAAAACAAGTCTAAAAATTTTATTCAGTGGATTCTGATGCCCTTACATAAAATCCAGTGCAGGCAATTCAGTTCATAAGTCACTTATTCCAGTAAATAGTTTATGTGTAATTTGAAGTGCGTGAACATATAGTAGTAGTATGAAGACCTACAGGGTTTGTTAGAGAACATTAGTAAGCAGAGCAATTTTAATTTATCATCCAGTGAAGGAGTTTGGCAAAACTGCAGACTTATCAAACCATTAGGGAAGCTGCCAAGAGGCCCTTGGTTACTCTGGAGGAGCTGCAGAGCTCCACACCTCGGGTCTGAAAGTCTATGGACAGAAAAACTAAAGGTCACAAACTCTACAAGTTTGGCCTTCATGGAAGGAAGAAGTCCATCAGAAGTTACATTTTCAGTTTCCCTACATAGAAACAATCAGTGTGGCAGAGAAATCAAACTGAAACCCACCTTCCCCTTTGTGGCTCATGGTAGTGGCAGCATTTTGTTGCTTTTCTTCAAAGTGGAACTCATCAGAATTGATTGAGAAAACGGGTAGAAATTAATACACAGCAATCGTTGGAGAAAACTATTTTTAGTTGATATTCGGAGAGAGTTACTATACATTGTGCTAGAACTTCCAGGTGAATACAAACATACACCAGACTTTTCTGAATTGTATTTATTTATTATTAAATAAAAAGAAAAAATATATATATCTGCATTATGACTTGCATACTGTCATGAAGTGGGGTTGTAGGTGGTGAGGAGAGACGCTGAGACCCAGGTTATGGTGATGAAGAAGATGAATATATTTAATGATGATGCTCACAGTCCAAAAACAGGCAGCACGGCAGAAAGACAGGCACACAGCCAAATACCGGTAGCAACTGATACACAGGACTGAAACGAGAGCTAACGCTATCCAGGACTTAAACAGTTCTACTGGAGCGAACATACAAAACTGAGACGTTAGACACTGACAAACGACAAGGACCCGACGAGGAACACAGACAACAGGTGGGTTTAAATACACACGGGGTAATTAAGGAAACGAGACACACCTGGGGATCAATTAACGGGGAGGACAGGACAGAGACTCACAGGGAAACATAAAAAAACTCAAAATAAACACAGATCATGACACATACGTCAACCCATCCTGGCCGAGAGCTCATCTGTACATATTTTCAACAAAGTGAGTTTTACAAGAAAAAAAAAGTCTGCCCGTCTTTAAATGTTACAAATGGTTTCTGCATATGATGGACATTTAAATTATGTTAGTTCTCACTCAGCATAAAGTTCACAAGAAATTCTTCTTTTTCTTAACCCTCCCTGAGAAGATGGGAGAATAACACCAGCCAGCCATACCGAGACAAGGACGACAACACAAAGCAGGAATATTTCCTAATGAATCCATTAAGGACTGAATTACAAAGCAGTAGTTGATTACTGCCCCTATTAGCGTTGCTTGTTATGTTTCATCTGTCACGGTGATGAGGCCGCTCAGGCTCTCTAACATTTTAAGTGCCATTTTCTCTTTCCGCACAGATTTCATGTCAGTTTCTTTTTACTCCGGCACCATCTTCACCTCGGGGTCCCCCCCTTGAAAACGCTCCGCTACCACAACAGGGCTTTGTCCCCGTTAATCAGTTTGACAGCCCAAAATAACATCACACTCTCACGCTCGAATCAGAGTAACAAGCATGCACACAGTTTGCTCTCGAGCACATTTGTGCAAGCAGAGCGGGCGTTCTCGCTCGCACCGCATTACAGCGTCTGGGTTCGATCCAAAAGAGCATTTGTTGGCTGCTGTGTTCCAGATTAGAAAAAAGAGACACTTACAATGTTCCTAACCCTGCTACTCTAACACCCACACAAGCCCTTTATCCCTTACTCTCTCACTCCCTCTGCATACGCACCTCTTCATACACACACATCCCACACGAACCTCCTACGTGGCGGTACTGTGGGGGTACTGGTCTATGACTAATGAAATCCTTCTTGGCAGAGACGCAAAAGAGCACAGCTTGATTATAACGCTTGTAATATTTCTTCTTCTTCTTTTTTTTTTTAAATTGTGCTGAAATATTTATTGGTTTGGTGCCGATTGTCTGCGGATAAGTTGGAGCTGCGTCCATGCCAGCATTATTAGCAGTCAAACAAACGCAGCCGAACACACACCGAGGAACGAAGGAACAGTGAGCCTTGCCCCTCGAGTTCTTCCTGCTTTCATTTTTCTTCCTTCGCTAACAACTTCCTCTTAATCCTTCATCCTCCACGCTCTGAAGCACGCCCACTCCCTCGCAGATTTCGTATTTACTCAGAATTATCACTTTTTGTGGAAATTGAGAAATTGCTGTATAATTAGCCTCCATGAACTGATTGCCGGATCTACTAATTGTCTTTTTTCCCCCCTCATTGTAATTATCTGCAATGTTGCCTGTTCTGAGTCAAACACAAGTAATTACAGGGTGTTTTGTGTCAGAGTGATTGTCTAGCTGTTATCATGCTAATCCTCCTTTATCTTCGATGCTTTTATCTGCGACTCTCCTGTCATCTTAGCAAATTTTCCTTATGCAAAACAGGATGATTGCACAATGAGATATGATAAGGTGGGGCGAATATGTGGGGTTGGAAGCAAATCATTGAAAAGAAGGACCTTTGATTAATCTGCATAGCTTGGATCTAGTTACCAAAACGTTTTAAACAGAATCATAATAACTGGACACTTGCTTTTTTTTTTTTTTTTTTTAATGTATTTCAAAGTAATTGGGGTGCCTGTTTTCAATGGGTCCTTCAAATTGGGTCAGGATCCCAGAGCAGGTTTAGGATCTCCATGAATCAGCTCTTGAGATGATTGCCAGATAACATTAGTTTGAAAATTGACTGTAAATACATACAGCAGGAAAAAAAAAAAATAGGACATCTTGAAAAAGTGAAAAAAAAAAATTGTCATCCATTTCAGAAAGCGAAACATGTATTTCTTTATTTGGAACATAATCACAGAGTTGCAGAAAGTTTTGAGTATGTCCGTCATGAGGTTTTTTTTTTTTTTGGTTTCTTTTCATGGTGATGAATTGACGTGGTCCTGACCAGCACGGAGGGCAGAACTGCCAGTGCGCCATACTGTACTCTTATTCACCAGTTTGACTTGCTCTTTGAGAATTTAAAGCAGGACTAAAACCTTTCCACACCCACACCATACTGGCAGCACCACCAGTAAGTTATTGCACTGAACTTGTCGCTGCCTCTCTACAACTAAGATGCCCTCTCCATTCACCAATAAATACAGCACCAGTAAACCTTTAGTCACATTTTTAATGCAAAAAAAAAAAAAAGAAAGTTTAGCAAACTTGCACCAAATCCTTGCTAGCTCAAGCACAGCATTCATGGCCGTAGAGTCCGTACAACGATCATTTCAGCGTGAAGCTCATAAAGACGTACCACAAGAGAGTCATAAGGTGACATAACATGGGAGGGTTGTGTTGTGGGAATGTGCTGCTGGAGGTGAGAGCCTGGTGACGGTGGAGTAGGCCGTCTTGTCAAAGAAAGATATAAAAACCTGTCTGTCATGTAGAGGAAGTGGAGAAGTGTCATCTTTGACTTTCAAATTAGCTGTCATCCAGTGACAATCTGAGACATGTAGCTCACAGTGCAAAGTCTTCATCCAGGGTGTGGAGTGGGAGAATAACATGTTTCAAATAGGAATCGAATTGGTTTTGAAAATCTCTGAGTGTGTGGGCTTAAGTTTACTGCAATACGTAACAGGTTACCTTGATTACAATGATCATGTTGCGTCTTCACACTACCGTTTTTCATCAAAGTTTAAAAAGAATATTCCTCTTTAGGTTCAAAATGGAATACTTTGATACTCAAGATTGTAAAATCAAGTCCATTAGAGTTATTCTTTTCTTAAAAAAAAGTCAAATAAAGAACGAGAAACAAGTATGTATAAAAATTAAAACTGAGCATATTAAAATCCCTGGGTTCATAGATGGAATGTCATGTTGAATTTACCTCAAACTTTAACTTAAAAATAAGATTGAGCTAAAAATGTCAAGCAGATGCATATTCCAAGACTTTAATTAATTTGACTAAAAAAAAAAAAAAAAAAAAGAAAATGAAAGTTTATCTTTGCAAAAACTTGCTTGAAGACATTGTTGCTCTTGGGTAATAAATATAATTCCATTTTCTTTGCAATAAATTGGTTGATAATTAATTGGCATTTACTGAGGCTACGCTTCATTTAAATTAGAGTTTCCCAGAGACTCAAATCACCAAAGACTTTTAGCATTCAGTAGTGAGGAAATTGTCGTTTTTTTTATTTTTTCTAAAGCTTTTAAGCCTTTACGATTTCTTAATGTGGAGGTCTCACTAATTGTTTTCCCATTACTATGGATTTTTTTTCCCCCCTCCGGCTTAGTACAGGGCTTGCTAAAAATGCTGACCATGTTTCTGTTTTGCTGTCTAGCATAAATATCCGTTTCCAGAGATGAGGTTCATCTGTAAGGAAAAGACAGAACAACACAGGAGTTTCACCTCATCTCTAATCGCAGAACATCAGAGTATTATTAATAATCTGTCCATACTTATTGGCACTCTTGGTAAATAAGTCTTTATTTCTTTCAGTAGCAAAGTCTCACAGTGATCATAATGTCATAATGTTAACGTTGTGCATCTCCATGTTTTCCTGTAGGACAATTTGTCCTGTAATGTAAGATTTCACAAGGTTGGACCAGTGAGAGAGAGGGAACGCGTTATTCCATCCAAATTGTTCAAGAGTCCTGACTCTTCTCTTCTGCTCATCTCAGAGTTTGTTTTTTTTAATATACACTGCTCAAAAAAATAAAGGGAACACTCAAATAACACATCCTAGATCTGAATGAATGAAATATTCTCATTGAATACTTTGTTCTGTACAAAGTTGAATGTGCTGACAACAAAATCACACAAAAATCATCAATGGAAATCAAATATATTAACCAATGGAGGCCTCGATTTGGAGCCAGAAACAAAATTAAAGTGAAATGTTCCCTTTATTTTTTTGAGCAGTATATATATAATTATTTAGAGCTGCAAGACTAAAATGACAGTGGAAGACGTTTTATCCTAGATCTGCAAAGCACCTTCTGTGTTAATTTTATACATATTTTGGAGAAGTTCCCAGTGATTACCTAATTTCCATTTAATCCAAAAAAATACTACCCAAGACATCCTGATATTTCCTGACACGGCTCCTCCACAGTGGCTATGAGACGATTTCCGCATATTCACTTTTATTTTTATTCCAACATCTTTGAGTTAAAACCCTGTTATCTAGTAAAGCCAGATGAAGTAAACTGAATTTGTTTAGGTAACTTTTTTTCCAGACATGCTTTTTGCACAACCTGCTAAAAAGCATAATATTAAAGCATATATAAAATTCTGCCTTAATTCTTGCTATAGTGCAATATTATCTGGTCTTTCCCATTTCCGAGAGAGACTAAAACATGAGACTTGTTTCACACAATGTTTAAGCCCATTTATTTTATGCATTACATTTTATGGGAATTATTAGTAGTGTAGTGTGTTACTATCAGTGTCCTGGCTCTCTCATTAAACACATAAACAAGAATAATTACACCATAAACACTTAGTTCCCGCAGGAAACACTGAAGTACACTTTGCATTTTTAAACGACAGCCCTCATCAGCAAGCTCTCCCATAAGAGGAAAGATTTAGATTTTTTTCTAGATTTTATTGCCTTTATTCCAGCTTTTTAGTATAACTGTGCAGCGATTTCAATCCTCTTTTTATTGTCGTTAAGCATTCGATAGACATTTTATCTACGAGAGAACTGTGTAATCTTGCAAGGTTTAAGCTATTTAAAACTTCTCAGTTGAGACTGTTGGTTTTCCAACGAATCTTTTTAGTGAAAATCTTTAGAGGAAAAAAAAAAGTGCAGATCTAGTATAAAGAAGACAATAAGTGATTTACAGGTTTCCCTTCAATACTGAAACAAGGTTGAATTTTGCTTCTATATTATGACAGCTAAGCCTGATGCAGGAAACTTGATTACTTGTCTAAAAGTGCTGAACATGTGGGTCTTTGTCCCCAGCTTTTTTTTTTTTTTTTTTTTTTTTTTTTTTTTTTTTAAATATACGCAGCAGTATGTGATATCTGTCCTTGTTAAACTAACTGGACCCGGGTGAATACTAAGTCATCTCACTGTTCCTGCAGATTTGCATCCACAGGATCCCGTATTATCTGATTGTGACCTGATCTATAAGTTCATAATCCCTTCTCAGCTCTTTGAAGTCTCCAGATTTTCCCAGATCCCTGCGTGACAACCAACCTCATCAACAAGAGTACCAGGTTTTCCCCGTGCGTCCTCTTTGATTCAAATCAAAGGGTCAAACGGGGTTTAGACCGATCTTCCTGGGAATTCATATTCTAGACACCTAACTTAGTCCTTTCTCTGATGGCACCTTGACATCCGTAAGGAGTCAACACCTCCGCTTTTAGATTCAGTTTTGTTAAAGGTGGCTCTGACCTTTGTGATCCAGTCTCACTCTGCACTATTGATTCAGTGCACACAATAATTACACCATATCGGTTTATGAGTTATTTTTTTATTTTATTAAATCCTAATAAACATGAAACTGATAAATAAATGACAAGAACTACCAAAGCATTTATGACAAACTTGCTTCAATCTCAAATCTCTTAGTTTATGTAAGATAGTTGGCTTATTTTGCCTGCTATGGCTACAGTATGGCTGTCAAAAACTAAGTCACGCATTTATGTGTTTAAAAGTGAATTAATGAGTGCTCACCAAGAAGAGACATTATAAATCACTTGCACAATTTAAGAGCACACCTATTAGTTTCTATGTATAAATCCCAGATGTTCTTAAAACTTAATGTTGTGAGACTAAAAGAGACCTTTAAAATATCATAAATCAAAACTGTTACAGATAATGGAGACAATAGGCTGAAGCAGCTTTAAAGTTTGTGGGTATTTTATTTTCTAAAAATCACTTTAGAAGGACATAAAACAAAATTCATTTGTCTTTGTAAGTTGTTTAAATGTTAAGAGCCATTTAGTGGTGCCTAAACACTTGCTTATACAGGGACTGACTGTGGGACACATCTCATTTGAAGAAGAGTGGAAATAAAATAGAGTAGTTATTTATTATGCTTACCGTTTTGTTTGTTTATGAGAATTAAATGTGAATTAAAATCCATTGCTAGCTGGTTTTGGGTCAATAAAATGGGAGAGGTTTTCTCCGCCGCTTTCAAAACAGGAGGAGCCGCGTTCTTCCACTTTAACTATTTTAGATGCCTATTAAAGCAATTACAATCCATTTCCAGCCACCAACTTTTTTTCTCTCTCTCTCTCTCTGTTCATTTACGCGCAAAAAAATATACTGAAATCCTAGAAAGATCCATTTTGACGTTAAGCTTTAAATGCTAACAGTTGTGCGCGCTCCGTCTCCTCGCAGGGCAGAACCGATCCTGCAGAGAATAAAGGAGGACCGAACCAGAGTGGTCTCGCCTTCCTTTGACAACATCAAGTACGACACATTTGAGATCGAGGAGTACCCCCTGTCTGCTCAGGGCTTCGACTGGGAGCTTTGGTGTCGATACCTCAACCCACCAAAGTCCTGGTGGATGCTGCGCAACCACACAGCTCCCATCAGGTAAGCAGAAAGCTTCCTGTGCATTTCTACTGAGAACATTCCAACAATATCTGTGGGGGGAAAAAAACAACAACAACAACAAAAAAAAACCTCGGTTGTATTAACAAGCGTTAAGTAGCAATAAAGCGTATTGAAGTGTCTTTGATGAGATCACGTACCATGTTCAATTTTACGTCATGATGATTGAATTCTAATTCAAAAACACTTTATTCAAAATGCATCACGCATTAGCAGTAACCCGCTGCAACAGAATTGCAATATAGAACAATCACGCAATGTTACAAGCCAATACAGGCATATTACCAGAAACTCAATACCTGTGGCCTGTGTGATTAATACGGGTTGCAGGGCCTGATTTTAGAAATAAACCCAGCAGTAAAAGCAAAGTTGCTTACTCATCGATATCTGCGAAAACCTCTGCAGCTGCAAGCAAGCAAACACAATGTTTATAGATTGTGGCAAAAAAAAAGACACATCTTCAATATTATGACCAAGAAAGATGAATAGCCCCAACTATTTACTTGTCTATATGACCAAATACCTGAGAGCAAGAACCCTCCAGCTTTTTGACAGTGTTTTCTGAAACTCTGCCTTACTTGCAAGGAAATAGTTGACTAGCTGATTTTCAGAGTAGAGACAAATAAGACATTTATAAATTCTTCCATTTTTAATAGAGCGGCAAGAACCCAAATGCAGAATCAAGGCATTTGGCAGCGTAAGAAGCGTGAAACCAGCTAGCAAGATACCACTGTGCATGGGAGGATGAAACGGGTCGGATCTGAGCAGCGGTGCTCCAAATTTCAGCTGCTTGTATCCACAACCTGTGCATTCAGTCGTGACTTTTTTCTGATGACATCGTGTGAGACTTAAAAGGCGACTAGACCAGTAAATCAGTAGATTCACGTTTTACCCTTGTTAGCTGAGCTACGTTCACTACAGTTATCTGTGGCTTCACGAACATTACTGCAGTCCATCCTATTGTTGGTCTTTAAAGCTCAAATATTGACCTGAACTGCTTCATTTGAGGCAGATACTGACCCCTGATCCAGAGGGAGCCGTCTTTCTGGTTCAGAGAGCCATGACCCTCTCTGACTTAGAGGAACTGACTTTTTTTTTTTTATCATGGATGTCTCACACAGCTGCACGCTGCTCCGGTGGCAGCTGAAGATGCTAACAGAACCGCATCATCTCGAAAAAGCAAAGTTCTCCACCTCTATTCACAGATAACTGTGTTATAAAAAAAAAAAAAAAAAAAAAACGACCATAGTTTATATATGAGCCGTGATCTCAATGTGATGTTTGATGTTGAAACCCTGCCGTGGGAGCGTTGTCTGTTTGCCAATCTGTCTATCCTCGGGGAAGAAAAATTCCCCCCAACAAGTTGTTTTTGTCAGTCTGTTGTATTACATATTGATATGAGGAGATGTGTGGGACTGACGGGATGAATACTAATCGGAGTTATTTTTCCACTCCTGTTGATTCAGTTTGATGTTGATCCCTCCTTTTGAACAACTGCGCCGTTTGTTTGTATGACGACACATAGGTTGAGTTTGACATGCTAAGACGTTTCTCCAGAGCTGCGAATATGTAATGTTCTCGGGATAAAAACACAGCCCCTCGGGATGCGATTTCCAGTGTGGGCTAATTGTGGGTTAGAATAAAGCTTTTTGTATGTGGGCTTCAGAGAATATTTGCATTTAAGCTCCCGTATTGCTTTGCATTTAAATCAATTTTTTTTTTTTCTGACACCTCTCCTTCCTCCGTTTCCTTTTCTATTTCAGGAGTCCTGCTCTGATTGGCTGCTTCGTGGTCGACAGGAAATACTTTGAGGAGATCGGCCTGCTCGATGAGGGAATGGAAATTTATGGTGGAGAAAATGTGGAGCTCGGCATCAGAGTAAGACGAATCTCTGCACCCGAGGATGTTCGTAATCTCTGTTGCATGGTGCCATCTGGAAAAGTGTCTTGCAGCCATTGTCACTGTCTGAATTGAAATAATCTTAATTGTAGCCTCGTTCCTCCTGCAAAAGGCAGACGAATGACCTTTCCTTTGATATAATGGGAGCTTTATCTGTCATCCGCGTTTTTCATTTAGCCTGACTCAAGCAAATCGAGCTGATTATTAATGTTTCGACTTCAGTAAGATAAAAAAAAAATGTAACATCAAAACTTCAACATAGTGTTGAAAAGACAGTGAAACACCTTTGAAATAAAGCAACATTACTGGTATATTTTACTTTATATTGCTATGAAGGTGCTGTATTTATTTTCAGTTTAACACCTGCTTTTATGCTTTAAATAAATTCAAATGTATAGACTTAGATTTATGCATTTACAAAATACATATAGCTACACAAAATTTATTTAGATATGATTGAGACCTTAAATATTTACACCATACTTATTGTGTAGATGTATACTTTTTAATGGATCCTGGAGCTCAGCCAGTTGTCTCAATTTGTATGTTAGACTCATAAAGATACTAGTATTTTTACACGGTTCAAAGGAACAAGCAGACGGCTTTAAATAAATGTTACGTGAAGTTGAAGCAGGTAGTCTGATGATGATCTTTTTTTTCAGCTATTTCTTTCAGTTCACCACTACCACTGACTGTGAAATACACTATCACCATGACAACTATGTTTGATGTTTCAGTGTTTTTGGGTTTGAGATGCTCACCTTTACTCCTTCAGAGATCATGTCAGTGTGGCCAAGCAGCTTAATCCTAAAGTCCTTTTATCTGGTTGTCCATGTGGCGGCTTACGTATTTCTGTCAAACTTGAGTTTTTGGGTCGGTTGTGTTGGCTGCAGGAGCTTCGGCTCTCTGACACAAACAAACAAAAAACACATAAAATATTCTATGTAAAAATTTTGACACTACCGTGATGGTATTTTATAAATTATTTAAAGGATCATAAGTTGGAAAAAAAAAAAAAAAAAAGCACTCTCCTGCAATTTGGGTATTTTACATCAATGGTGGACTGACCCTTAACCTGCAACTCAAGTCTGAGCCAACCTTGTTACTCAGTTTTGAGAAATCCTTAAATGCCTCTGTGGAAATGAGAAGATGTATTTAACATTTTATTGAAAAATTCCTGGAATCCTATCGATCCAAATAAGCCACCCCTCCAACGCCACCACTGCACAGACTAATTATCTGAACACTGATGTTATCATAAAGGATTATTTGCTCCCTATAAAATGCAGCCCATGATCAGACATCCTCCCTGCAGGAGAGCTCTCAGTGTTGCAGTCACAACCCTGACAGTGTGTGCTATTATGAATCGAGTCAGATGTTCCCTCCAGCTGCTGGCTGCTCTGCGCACAATCCGCTTCTTGCCTGTGCCCTAGAACAGGGCTCAGAGTCACGCACAACCCTCTGAAGGAAGAAAAAAAAAATGGTGACAAACACAGAAAAGAAATGCTGAGGCTCTTCAAAGCTCTTAGTGATCTTAGTGATCTTACTGCTTACTGCGCTGATCTTCACATGTTTGACATTCAAGGTGGGCGGTAACGGGATGGGTTATTCCTCTATGGGCGTTGCAAGAGCGCACACTAAATAGCTGACTCAATTACAGGTGGACTTCTTAGTACTGATTTGTTATCATTTAAATGCCACATCCGACTTAAGCACTGTTATCAACCATTAATAATCACAGTGTACCCGTCTTCTGATGACTATTCCAGCACAATGCACAGCGTCCTGAGGTTTAGATCTTCTTAAATGCATATCTTCAACGTGTCAATGAATCGGAGACGAGCCTGGTAATTGAAAGGTCTGCCTCCTCGTTGGAACCGCTTAAAACCTAGAACAGAATCCTATGTGATAGATCAGATCTCTAATATAAAACTTCAAAATTCAAGAATTTTGTTTTTAATGGGGAAGCAAAATTGAATACAGAGAAGCAAACTTTTGTCAAATATGTTTGTTTGTTGTTTTTTTTTTTTTTGCATTCTCTTGCTGCAGCATTTTGGACCAGCTGACAGCTTTTAAATTTGGGAGTGGGGGCTTTTAAAGAATCGCAGTAATTTATTCTTTAAAAATAAAGACGTGGAGTAGTTTTTCTGCAGCATTATGGAAAAGGTCGTCGATGTTATGCAGGTGAAAAACGGATCTTGAAAGCATCTAGATTTAAAGCAGACAACTTGTGTCAAACATAAGGATGCAGCATTTTGTGGACAGCCCAACACATCTGGTCCCATGGCTGACTGCTTATAGACACTAATTTGGTTTGTACAGGCCAGAGCACATCCCATTGTGAATAAATTTAGCTGTTTGCACTTTGTCCTCTTCTCCATTGTTTGGAAAAGGTGGTTCTGTGATTTACCAATTCTTCTTATAGGAGCTATTGATCCTTTCCAAGCTTATTAAAGCTGAGATGCTCCAGTCCTTACCCTCTAAACTCAAGTTAAAAACAACAAATTGTTGTAGATTTCAACTGAGCTCAACATTATTTTATTTTTTACGTGTCTGTTGCTGTAATCCGTTGAAATGGTTGGTGCAGCATTAGTATTGGCATGCCATTTCTACCTAAATGGTCCCGCGATACATGAGATCAAATGAAATTTTAACTTGCCCGTTTTCGCAGAAATATCTTATTTTACCAAAACACATCAGGAGTGATGGGAAGAATCAATATCTTCACTCTTTTGCTGACTTCGCACCATAACACTGTAAACTGCTCCTCTTTTAGATCAATGATTATGCAAATCAGTGATGATGTTTTGACAGAATCAGTTGTCCTTGTGTCTCAAGGGCTTTTCTCTTACTCTAAATAATTCATCGCGTGTGAAGTTCAGCCCAGGGTTTAAGGCAGAGAACAGCCAGTTTGTTCTATTTCTATCTGCGTCTTTCCAACCAGCGGCGCCTTTTGTTATCATTGAGATTTATTTTCTCCGCCCCCCCCCACATCATTTTTTTTATTTTTTCGCCAAAGCATTCAGTATTTCTGGGCCTATTGTGATAAAAACTGCTTTCATGAAGCTTCATCTGCGCCTCGGCACGTTATGGTGCGCATTTAATCCTCATTGTCTCAAGACAGCTTTTTGTTATCGCTACAGGCAGTCTCCGCTTGATATGATTTATAACACGCAACTTCACTTGTTGTTTTATTATCTTCTCATTAAAACTTCTGAAAGTCCATAAGTACAATTTGGTGAACATCAACCAAAAAAAAAAAAAAAATAGAAAGAAAAAGTGCAAGACTAAGAAAACAGTTACGAGTTGTGAATGTTCTGCATGGCAGTTTTTCCCCGGAGGAGCAGATTTTTAGTTTGAAAGAGAAAGAAACAAAGCCCACCACCTTCTATTCATATTTTTATCCCCTCTCTGTACTTCCCACTTTATCTCCCTTTGTCACATTTTATTTAATGTTTCACACAATTTCTCCTTTTTTTTTTTCTCTTGTCTTTTTTTAACATTTGTCTCTATCTCGCTCTGCACACCCACCTTCTCAGACACTGTTTGCCATACTTGAAGAATACCCCCTCATGCTCTAACCCCGTGTTGTAAATCTAGGATGGAGAGAGCTGCGAGGTATTTCTGCGAGTGGCATTCACCACCTCAGAATTTGGCTCTGGTTTTATGCTCCTGTCTGGGCTCTGAGCCAGTACAACAGTTTAGTTATTGCTCTGCAGCAGCTCTTTGCTTTGAATGGACGCAGGCAATGAGGCAGCCCTGAAGGAAAGATTTAACACACAAACACAGCAAGGGTTGCTATACGCATTTAAAAAAAAAAAAAAAAAATTAAAAAAACATCCACGAAAGTCTGGAAATGCTGGACCTACCAAGGAGCATCTTTACAGGAGTTAGTATTGGTTTTGCTCTTAAATTTGTATGGGTAACAAAGGGACCTTTGCGGGGGAAAAAAATGCGGTAAAAGCAGCTATAAAAAGGACAGTTTTTGGAGAATATTAATTCACGTCTTTTCTAAGCGTGCTTCCTGACACGGAAGTACTTTCAGTCATCTTTTCACCATCCTCACTGTGGAAAATAGTGCAGGGATCATCATGCTGTGAGGACATATTTTTCTGCAGCGACTGAGAAGCTGGTCAGAGGAAGATGGATCAAGCTAAGTACCACATTTTACTGCAGTATACCAGTTAAAACCTGCAATAGACGTAATAGTAGGTTGAGTCAAGATTGAGATGCTTCAGATAAAAGTATACCCATGTATTAGATTTAAAATGGCAGAGAACTTTTGGTTAGAAAATATGTACAAACAGGAAGAATAGAGGAAAAATGTCAGTTTCTATGTGTGCTTATTGATATCAAAGAGACTTGCTTCTGTGATTGCAGTGAAAATCGTTTCTACAAACTATTAAATCAGTTGGCAGAATAGATGTGCACACCACACTGTATTACCCTTTTATTTGTGAGAAGTTTTTCCTTCCACTGTACAATTGTGCCGTATGTTGTGTTGATCTAGCTCAACAAACAAACAATCTATTGATGTTTCTGGCATTTAGTTGAGAAAATGTGAAAAATTTCATTACTACTTTTACAAGGTTTGGCACAAAGACATTTAGAGTAAAAATCAGGACGGCGCCAAAGCTGGTTCTTCTTTCTTTATTTGTTAATCAGGGTGACCTTTCCTTCCTTATTATTAGTTCCCTGAAAAGAAAACAGGATGATGACGCCAGCCTTTTTCTGAGAGGTTCAGACAGTTTCTGACAATAAGCATTCTCAGTGTTTGGACAAAATGATTAAGTGCTCTAACATTATGTTGAGGCTGCTGTGTTTTTTTTTTTTGTTTTTTGTTTTTTTTATAGGGAGGGGTCACAAATCATCTATTATCTTTGTGAATAATAAAATAAAAAGCTGCCAAGTTGCCGTCAACCTCCAAAACTCAAACAACAGCTGAAATGTCATTAGATGAGAAAGGTCAGCCAGGCTATGAGACGGTGGTACCCACAAGAAACTGCGACATGCCATTTGAAGAACTGAACCCAAGGATTGAACTTAATTAAGGCTGAGGCTGTGGTACTGTGTTTGACATTGTTTTGTTTTCCTAATTTAGTATTTGTATCTGGTCAACTGGAGGCTAACAACATAAAGCAGCACCAGTTTTGGCATATTTACATTGTTTGCTCATCTGTTTATTACCCAATTAGATAATTCAAATTAAAATAACAAATTGTCAAAATATGAGTGTGCCCTGAGAAGCAGCACATTAGGACTAAATTTGTGCTTGTGTTCACTTTCAATCATAAAATCCTAATTGTTCAAACACCTCAGATGATACATGTTAGTCTAACAGGAAAATATTAAAATGCTTTACAATCCAAGTAAATACTAAACTTTGCTTGGCTCACAGCTAGACCAGTAAATAAGATAAGGATGTGGCATTAAAACGTTTCTAAAGGCCGGTCCGTTCTGAACAAGAACAGAGAAATGTGTTCTTTCTCCCAGGACTGGGAGAACTAAAGGACATCATCCTGTTCCCGTCGTCCTGGTTTGGGAGTTTTCACAGCTTGTCCTTGACACGTCGTCTTCTGCTGCTGCAACAGCTCTTATAAACAGATGCTGCAGTCGGAGGAACACATGATGAGGACTCCCAAGAGTTCTGCACTTTACTTTTTATTAAGTGTAGGATATCCTGGCCAGAAACAACTTTGTTCTTATTCTTTCCACCTTCAGTAAAAGTAGAAATTGTTCCGTTCCTGTAGGTTATGTTATTGGCCTTAAGCATATGCTTAAAGTAAGCTAAAACTGACTTTAAGCAGTTGTATTTATTTATTTATTTTTTAAGCAAAAAATTATCAAGCTTTATGTCAGCGATAATTGCTGACAGACCCTAAAATATAAAATGTGTGTGTGCACGTGAGGCACAGACTCAAGACATGAGTGTTTTTATAGATGGATTTGATCTGAGTGAGAATTCAGATAAATTCCTTCCACGTTCATTTGTGTTGTACAAACAGGGACTTATATTTACCTTTTTTATATCTAAGTTGAAAAAAACAATCTAACATTAAAGTACCTCTGGTGGACTGTACGTTCGTTCTTATTTATAGTGAATCCTGCACGAAGCTGTCGTCGTGCTAGCTTGGCTTTGCTCACATATTTGACAGCTTTCCACTGTCAACAAGGTGTAGAAAGGTGGAAAAATAGCAAAGCACCTAGATGAGCATTCTCGGCATGGTCTTACGGCTCTGTTACGCTTCTGTTAACGGGTTGAGTCAACGCATTCGAGTAGTTAATCTGCTTCTTTCAACTCGCTCCGACTTGGCAGGTGCAGAAAACACCTGCTGTTTTTCATTTTGAACTGCCAAACAGCCTCTGATTATCCCAACAGGTGTGGCAATGTGGGGGCAGCGTGGAGGTCCTGCCTTGCTCCAGGATCGCCCACATCGAGCGCGCTCACAAGCCCTACACGGAGAACTTGACGGCCCACGTGCGGCGCAACGCTCTGAGAGTGGCTGAAGTGTGGATGGACCAGTACCGGAGTCACGTCTACATGGCCTGGAACGTCCCACTGCAGGTGAGCAGCTGCTTGGAGTGTCATTCTCATGTTATTTGTGGGTGAAAGACTGCGGGTTGGTGGAATTGTGTATGTGCTTTTTTTTTTTTTGCATTGAGGAATCTTCTAGCAACCACATTTAACTGGATTATTTATTTATTTATTTATTTATTTATTTATTTAATGTTCTCTCATGTATGAGCCAAGCACTGCCCCGTTCCTGAGTAAAGTAGCTTTTTCTTACCTGATTGATGAATAAACATTTGAACAGTGTGATTTACTGACAAAACATTTTGGGGGGGGAAATTTTTGCAAAACTTCGTGAATTCCATTAGATTATTAAAATCTTCCAAACCAAGTTTAGACTTACTTTATCTTCATAGCATTTGCAATCTTTTGATTACCACGGAGCTTTTTAAAACAGAAACGGTGCTGCATCTAAGAGTTTCCGCCTCTAGACTTCATACAACACAATGAAGTCACATCAACCATCCATTTTCTAACTAAGTGTTTACATTCTCAGGCCACTCAGCTGGACCTCATTTTGTCATCACAGCTGCCTTCGTTCTAACTGACTCAACAAGGTGTCTGAAACTGAGGTTTTGGTCCCCAAATAGGTTGCAGTTCCCAACAGTTGCTGCAGAATTGTCGCCTGCCTCTCGGTGGTGCAAATGTCCATTTTCCCCCTCACATCCCAGCTGCTGCTATTAACTTCATGTCATCTAAAACAAGTCTCCAACCTTTTCTGTTTCGACATATGACACTAACAAGGCTTTTTTTGTCCTAACAGCTTCTGCTTACTGGATATTTTCTCTGTTTTGGACAATTGTCTGCAAATCTGAGATTGTTGTGTGTGCAGTTTCTGAAATATTCAGTCCAGCCCAACAACGGTGCCACAGTCAAAGTCCCATAAATCACCTTCTGCATCCTGATGCTTTGAACTTCAGAAAGTAATTTGCAACATGGCTAGACGCATAAATGTAATAAGTAGGGCTTGGTTGATTGGTTATTTGTTTCAGCAAGCAGCTACCGATCAAAGAGCTTTAATGTTTTATTCAAGAGTAATAGGAAAAACGTTTTCTGTCAAAATTGGACTTCAGTTTAGTTTTTTAATTCATGGCATATGCTGTCAGTTTTTTTCCCACTTAAATCCATTCTGAAAAATTGAATCAGAAAGTTATCAGAATACTTTGTTAGTTAAGGCTCCCTTAACCATCTGCTGCTTAATAGCTTGCAGTCATCATTCCTTCTTTTCTAACAAAAATGGGTCTTTTAAATGAATGCCGTCCCCCCAGGACTTTCCTCTCCAAACATTTATTGTCCTCTTTGGGCTCCTTTATTATTTAAGGCTCTCAAGTTGGCCTCTTAGAACTGCTGCAGAGCTGGAAGGAGCCGGCGACCCTGAATTCAGCTGCGCGATTACTGCGGCCTTTCAAATCTGAGGGTCGAAGCGCATTGTATTTTATCGCACTGCTTGAGGTCGCGGAGTATTAGTGAAAAGCTAAAACTGGAAAACTAATGTGCTTGTGTTTACTCCTTCCCCTTAGAACTCAGGGATAGACATCGGGGACATTTCTGAGAGGAAGGCCCTGCGGTCCCGACTCAGATGTCGACCGTTCAGCTGGTTCCTCTCCAACATCTACCCAGAGCTGCGCTCGTACAGCGACACTGTTGCTTATGGAGTGGTAAGTTTCCTTTAACAACCCTGATTTCGGTGACAAAGACTCCCCACAAAACTACAAAGACTCCCCACAAAACGGCTTCATAGACTTTTTGGCAAGGCAGCAAGGCAGCATAAAATCACAGCGCTGCACCATAATTTCCCTCCGCCTCAAATCCCAGCTCCTCCAAACAGGAAATGAAGTATTTGGTGCCATTCACATTTATCATGAAAAAGTGGCCATTTTTATTCTTGTTATACATTTAGACTCTAATACTTTCAAATCAGATTTAGTCTTTTCAGAGACTCTAATTTTCCCCTTTTTCAATTAAAGACATTTAATTAAACAGTTTAATTAAATCTATAGGACTCGTACAATTAAATATGCCCAAATTAATGAGTCTCTGTTACATTCGAGCCTTTCATAAATGGGTTGGCACGCTGCCGATAAAGCCTATAATTGTCTCTGCAGTACGCAGAATTCTCAAGTTTTATTCCTGGAGTCTTTGACCATGCTCCACACCACTCAGCACTTACAGTATTTATATCAGTATTTGTAATGCACATACAGTTAATAAAACCTTTTTTTTATAGTGATAGCACTCGACAGTGTCAAGTTGAAACCTTGAGCTTTAGGGTTGAGGGGTAATCGCAACTTTGGTTTTACGCTGACTTTCTAGGACAAGAGCTCAGCGGGAATCCGTGGGAATTGCTTGTGTGTTTTAGGCTTTTTCCTGGTTGAGAAAAGCTTTAATTCACAGCAACCTGGACTCTTATCTGGACCCTCAATAAAGATGTAAAAATAGTCCAACATTTAATTAACCTCTTATTGCCAGAGAAGATGTTTATTCTGAAAAGCTGAGAAATGTCCAACCTTGAAGTTGCCACATTAGTAAATAATTGTTTTAACAGTGATCCTTTTGCATCCACAAAATAAATGAAAACAAAGTATATTTTTAATTTGAACTTTACCTTTCTAAGTTGAGAGCTTCTAGAAACCTTTTCTTTTTTTTTCAGAATGCGTGACTGAGCTCTGCTTCATGAGATCAAAATAAGTCGTGACACAATGGCCCATTTATCTTATCCCTGACCACTAAATCAGACACACACTGAGCGACACAGTAAAAGCGAAATCCACAAGAAGCCTGCAGCAAAGGCTGGCTTCTTGTGGACACCAGTTCCCCATAAGTCACAACATATCATATGAAAAGCTAATAAAAGCATTTGCATTATTAACTGGTTTACATCTGTTTGGTTCCTGTAATTGCACAGGAACAGATTAGACGAGTCTAAAACTGGGGCTGAAAATAGACCTATAAATAAATTACGACCAGACATGCTATTCAAGCAATGGTAATTAAACTGTAATCTTCACATTCACGTCCGGTGCAACACCTGAAATGACAGGTAATCAATGCTGCCCTCCCCAGTCTGGATTGCCAGTGGTATGAGAACAATAGTTTTTACATCTATTGATTTTGCTCTGCTGATTTCTCCAGTGGTCTGTGTGGTGATTTTTGCATCACTGAGAAGTGACAGTTTTTCCACCCCTCTGGCTGCTCATCCTGAGATGAGACGTAAAAAAATCCCTAACCTGTCTGTTCACAAGATATTTTTATTGCTGCGTAAGACTCCTGGTTTTATCTTAATTGTGTGAACTTCACAACAACTAAAAACCTCTTACTACACGAAAACAGTTCTTGATACAAGAATGAACTTTTTATTTTAATTTAACCTACTTATTTTCTCTTCTTTTTTATGCACTTCTTGTTACTGTGCACTATTTTATTTTTATATTTGTATCATGTTCGAATAAAATTTCATTTCATTACTTATCCTATGTTGTCTCGACTGACTGTATTTAAGCAGAAACATTGCAAGAGGGCAAAAACACTGGTAGGGTTTAGATAGTTGCAAAAAAATAAAAAATAACTGCCTTTGTGCAGTCAGACCTCGTTAAATGAAAACTTTTAAAGAACCAAAAGGCTTGCACCTGGAGTCGAGCCTTTGTCCCGAGCAGAAACGTGTGTTATAAGTCAAATGCAAATAAGTCTGGTCATAATAAAGCAGGAAAGTTTTAGTCTGATTTACTTCAGATATTGGAGACAAAAAGTTTAGTTATTGTTTATATGCATCCATGGTAATTCGATATAAATCGTGTACTGAGCTTTTCTAAAGTTTCTTCCTGATCTCGGTGTTGCATATCAGCAGTCAGACAGGAGGGCGACTTTATATTAGGGGTGCTGATGAAATGAGACGTGGAAGAGTTGCCTAAATACAGATGTTTATTTATATTTTTAGTAAAATTGTGGTTCATTTGGATGCTGGCTGAACAGCTCGCCAGGTGCATTTTTTTTTTTTTCTGGCCTTGCATCAGTCATGTTCAAATATGCTTTCAGGCAATAATGTTTGCCATTTTGTTCACTCGTCTGGGAGTCATACCCTTAAGTCATCTTTAAATTACCAAGCCATTCCTCCACCAAGAAAAACTAAAAATCATATCCAAATAAAACATTGGCAAAGAGAATAATATTGGTTTTATACTTTTTGGAGATTTTGGTGACCACATACAACCTTCTGAAATGTTCCAAATAAGATTAGTCTGTTCCTTATTTTTTATAATCTGGCTACCCGGAAGCAAATTGTCTGTAGGTCCTGCCAGTGTTTTAGAAGCTGAATTTTAAGGTAAGTGTTTCCTTTGAGGCTCACTCAGTCTTAGTACCTTTGAGCAAGAAGTTGATTTGCCAACTTATGCGTGGACTTGACCTCTGACATGTGCATGAAATGGAGCAGGAGCAGAAATCCCTCAGGGGATCAATAACGTATCAGATTATTGTGAATTGCCTTTTTGATACGTGACACCAACATGACACATTATGAGATAGAAAGCTCTGATCAGCCCTCAAAAGCTCGAGCACTACGCTGAAACCCCTGCAGGACCGTATGTGACATGACTGCAGAAGAGCACAGAGAGACCGTGGGATGCAGTAAGAAATCCGAAGCAGAGATGAAGTCCTGATCTTGGAGCTTGAACGATAACTTGTCTAGAGACGGAGAAAAAGAGCTCTACATAGGACAGATATTTGCAGTAAATGAAGAAATGTCATTCGAACTACCCACTCATCTAAAACTCCGAATTTGGCACGTAGTGGGATCTGATTTAGTAGACATTTGATTCATCTCAGAATCTGAATGTGCATATGATGCTGTCCTTTATGAGGAAGACGAAAGGTCATGCCAAAGATTGTGAAGGATTAAGCAGGCATTTGTATTCAAATCATCTCTTTTAAAAGGTCACTTGTATGACAGAGTTAAGACGGATCCAACAGACTATGTACCGTTCTCAGGATGTAAATAAAAGATTCACAGCAAATCCTTTAGAGGCAGTCGTCGTTTTTGCACCTTTTCGTCGGTTCTGCTTGGGGCTGCGTGTATAACTTTGTAAAATGTGTTAAAAAAACATAAAAGGAGAGATGGCAAGCTCCAAACAGGCTGAACCACAGCTGAACATTGGCAGAAACTGATGACAGCATGTTGGGAACACAAGACTCTTACATGAATGCATTGCACAATGGCTATGTCAATAGAAATTAAGAAAGTCTTCTGCTCAACACAATTTATAGATATGGCATATCAGCACCCAACCCTGGTATTACAAATGATCTGTTTGTATCTGATTGACTACTTTACTAAATGACAACTTGGGACCAATTCCAATTTTAAAAAAGTTAAATTCTAGCACCACCATTAAGGCAGATGTACTTTCTCATCTGATTCAGTCCAGTTGCTCAGTTGCATATTTCTCAGTAAAATGTGGAAACGGTGAATAGAAGCAGCTGAAAGTCTCGCTTTTCCGCTCATAATCGGTTCATGTGTTAGTCCTGATGGTTTACTTCTTCTACACTTTGGAAGTCTATATGTAGTAGGTTTGTCATATCATTACCACTAGAAAGTCACCAAAGCCAATGACTTCTGGCGTTCGTAAGGGAAGTTCAAGATGAAAAGTACGGCTGGCGTGCAATCTGGATTTGGCTCAGACACAGAGAAAAAGAAGTTACTGATGCAGCCAGTTATCCAGGGTCAAAGCTCGGAAGAAAGTTTTAGAAAGAGCAGCTACTGAGAATTTCAATTGAATTTGAGTCAATGAAGTGATCTGCGAAAATAACAGCTGGCAGAGGACGCCCAGAAGGCACCGCTCTCTGGATCCAGTCATCTCCTATAACCAAAAAATGTTTTTCTCACAACCACTTCTCCGACAACTCAGTCACAGCCTTCCTGTGTGTTATCTCCTACCAAATCCATCCCTTTTACACCATAAAAGAGTACATTTGAGATGATGTGGAAAAGAATATTTACATCATTGATCAAGTCAATGTGGACAAAAGTTTTCAACGTCTTTCTGGATCTATGTGGTGGGTTATTGTACATGAATGGGGATGGCAGAATGAGATTATGCGCAGCAGAATATGTGCCTCAGCAAATGTTCTCATCATAGCCAAGGTTGGGCCAGTAAAATATTGCTCAGACGTTTTCTTCTTTTTTAAAGCATAAAAGAAATCTGCCTTTCAAGCTGCACCTTAGGCCATATTTTTGTTCCATCACAGGCTTTTCCCAGCTCAAAATACTCTCTTGACAACTATCTCATCAGAGTTTGACACAGGCTGTGGGCAGAAACGCGTACTAGTAAGGACAAGGCAGGGAACATAAAGACCAGCAGAATCGCATCCTGCTTCCTTTTGATATGTGTTTTTGTTTCCTAGATGTATAATTGATCTGAATGTAAAAGTCTCTTCAGTTCATTGTCCACTTTTGCTTGAATTACACAGCTTTTTTAGCAAACTGCTTCTATCATTTAGATAATCTGCACACTTGTTTAAGGCAGTGGCATGCATCTGTAAACCTGACACCATTTCTGAAATAAGGGAGAGTCGTTTAATATGCCTTGTTTCTTTTTCTGAAAAAGGAAAAAACAAAAATCAAATTACGCCTGAAGGTTTGCTCTGAGCAACAATTTATGTAATTTGATCAATTAGTTCGCGATCTTTTCTGTGGCGTCCAGCCAAGCTAAATGAACGGGCTGCAAATCCAAATGGTGATTTTTCTTTTTTGAAAAATTTCTGTACAGCTGCCAAAAAAAGGTGAAGGTTAGTTGAAAGTGTTTGTGTGACTTTCTGCTAGGAGGCAGCAATTATCCTGCACCGATTCCATTTATTCCCATTTTAGCCACCCACTTAGAGCCTTGTTGTGCACCGTTCTGCCATAATGGATTAATTATTTTTTGCAAAAACATCAAAGCAAAAAACAAAAGAAAAACAGAGATGCCATAGGAGGCAGTTTTTTTTTTTTTTGCTTAATTAAAAAAAGAATAAAAGTAACATCTTAAAGTATAAAGTTTAAAGGAACATTTTCACCCAAATGTTTAGTGTTTGAGAGGGTTTGTCTTATTTTAGAGTTTGTCAGGTGTGCCTGAGATTGGTCAGTCTGTCTATTATCCATCCATCCATCCATCCATCCATCCATCCATCCATCCATCCATCCATCCATCCATCCATCCATCCCAGGGGTCTCCAACTCTGGTCCTTAACGTCTACTGTCCCGCAGGTTTTAGATGCATCCCTGCTACAACACACCTGAATCAAACGAAGGCCTTTGCCAAATTTGATGGCTCACTAAAGAGGTTATGCAGTCACATGATTTAGGTTTGTTAGCTTAGGGTTGCATCTAAAGCTTGAAGGACAGTAGATCTCAAGAACTGGTATTGGGGTTTCCTAATATATCCTTTTTGTCTATCATGTGTCCGTCTGCTTGTCCATCCATCATTCCATCAAAAAGAAAATTGTCAAAAAGTCACTGAATTAGGAATTTCATCATAACGAACTCGAGGCAGCCCCGTCTTGTAGAGCAACTGTAACCAGTGAACATGTATAAAGTATCAGTGCTGTGGGAAGCTCCCCTGTTGCTGTGCTTTATATAGCAAATTAGATCATGACTGATTGTTTTTCTGTGCCAGGCATCATTTAGAAATTAATAATGTTCCCACTGAGGCAACTCGTATATAAATGTACGCACAACCTCATTCTCTTTAGATATAAACACATAGATCATGTTCCTGCACAGAACAGCAGGTTATTTATTAAAGGTATAACTTTTTAAGTAAACAGTGACTCAAGTTTTTAATATTTTACTCAATCCAGTATTTAATGGAATTGCATGAAATTTAACATCACTTTTTCCAGAATGTGTGTACCGGTGTGCTTTTTTTTTTTTTTTTTTTTTTTTTTTTTTTTTTTTTTTTTTTTAACTCTTATTTGCTGCTGAGGTTCAAACATTTCTCTACTGAAGGACAAATAAAGAATTTTCCATTACACATGTGGACAAAAATGTTTGTACCCCTCTGATGATGACCAAAAACACCACAATAGACACTGAAATAACTTGAAACTGGCAAAATCAATGAAAAATAATTTTAAAAAAAAGAAAATTAACCAATGAAAAGCAGACCTTGCTTTTGAACTCTTTCAACAAAATCATTTTTAAAAACTTGAAAAAAGACTGAACATAATTTGACTATGGGGCCATGTTAAGCTAATCTGTGTCTACTAATTAGCATAACAGGTGTGTCCAAGCTTTAAATCGGGCAGTCTGTCAATTTAAAGGGTGACAAGGAGTCGGTTTTCTGTTTGGTGACATGGTGTGAATCGCACTAAACATGGACGACAGGAAGGAAAGGAGGGCGTTGTTCCAGGAGATTAGAAAGAAAATGTTATGAGCCCTGATCTAAATCAAATTGAAATGTAACATCTGGAGGAGGCAAACCTGAAGCAGCTTTGCCATTTTCTATGGCTTGAAAAACCTTACATTGACTCCGTTATACATATTTTTTTGTCCCTTTGGCCAAATAGCTCAGTCTTTGTACGATCTTTTCACAAAATGTTTCTCTGTAAGGAATTTTGCTTGTGCATGTGTGCAGCTACAAATTTCAGTCAAGCTTGAAGGTGTCACTTTGGGAGCAAGAACTTCATTTCTGGTTTTTCATGGTGATGTAAAATGTATTTATTTGATCCCGTTTGTATTTTTATTGACACAGTGTGAACTAAGAAAAAGCCACAATAAATTCACATTTTTGCACCTAGCTTCTGCAAATATTGTGCAGGGTGTGTATTTCTGTCTGTCACATAAATTATCCCTAGCCTGAAGAAATAAGTCATAAAACATAAACAAAAACAGAAATAAGACGTGAAGATTATTTGCCATTCAAATCAAAAGCAGGATTGTTTTTTGTTTTTGTTTTTTTGTTTTTTTTACAATTTTGAAATGTACTCTGTTAACAAAATTTAAATACCAACATCACAGGAAGGTGAATTCTCCACCTTCCTGTGAAATACACTAGTTTAAGTTACTGCACACCATAAAAATTGTAGTTAATCAGGAACAAGAAGCATACGAAACAAGATGCAATGTGATTTGCGTTTTATTCCCCTAGTATTTCTAATAAAATTAAAATTTGAAGTGTTGAGCAGTTTGTTAGCAGATTTGTCCTCCACAATACTTTCTCCTTTTAAAACGTGTTCAAACATTATTGCTTTCCCCCTTTCCCTTTTGCTTTATTTTGCTTTTCTTTTTTTCCCCAGCTAAAGAACAGTCTGAGAGACGAGCTATGTTTGGACCAGGGGCCAGACTCTGACAACATTCCCATCATGTATCTTTGTCATGGAATGACACCCCAGGTGAGTGAGTTTTCGTTCCTAAGCCATTCTATTCTCATCTGTCAATTAAATCTCCTGAAGCGGCAGCAAACACCGATCACACGGGGATCCAAAGGTCTGCAGCTGATAGTCGGAGGAACTTCATTATCTGTGATATTTTGAATAGGGGAATTAGATTGAGCAACCTTTGCAGAATGTTGGAAGTGATTTCTGAGTAAGGTTTTGGACTCGTCTGTCCAGAGAACATTGTTTCAGCAGCCTGTGGCAATGTGTGTAGAGCACAATAAAAAGTAAAACTTTAAGCAGTAATAATGTCAGTTTCAAACAAGTAAATCTGCTGAGTAACAATGTTCTAATTATGTAATCTAGTGATCACACAGCAGCAAGTGCAAATGTAACCCATTAAAGTAGGAGCATATGTTGAGATATCCTAATTTGTCTCACACCACAAATTAAGTTTATTACTCTCATCAGAAATAATTAAATTGTTTTTTTATTCATTTTATGTTTACATGTATATTTGTACGTTTTTTTTCGTTTACTTTTTTTTTATATCATAAACACCCAAATTACCAAATTTGTCACATAAAGATAAACGCTGCCATCAGCTGTCCCATTTTTTTTCCCATTTTCTTTCAGTAAAATCCATTCAATAATGTCTTTTTTTTATATAAATATTAGTGGCTTCTTCCTTGAGGACAGCTGAACAAAAAGGCATTGCATTGATTTATTATTGTTCTCTAAGCTTTTTCTAGGTCTTTAGCTGGTAAATGGTCTATTGCACTTAACAGCTGGTTGCTAAATTAGTTTGTCTGTCGCCTGCTGCCAAAACCAGCCCTGAGGACCAGTAAAGCAAAAACAATAATAAAAAGGCTGTGGAGTTTCAAGGAAGTGCATATTTGAACTTTATTTTATTTATGTTTTATGGGCCTCCTAGTTCAAGTAAATGGTTTAATCTTACACTTGGTCACAGATGATTTGGAGTGAAAAACATTATTGTCATTTTGTGAAATTTCGTCACTATGGGAATACATTTTCTTTTTTTTTTATCTAATTCAAACATAACATATTATTGAATCATCATGATGTGTTTTGGCTTTTTCAGTTCAGTTCAGCCTTTTTTTTTTTTTTTAAGCTCTTACAGCTGAAGTAGCAGAAAAGTTATGAGGGAGTGAGCGAGGCCAGTCATCTGCTCTATCAGCTCACTGCAGATTTAGACCTCTTAGTTCCAATGTGTGACTCTAGCTGTGCTTATGGCCTGCCTAATGGAGACTTCAGAAAAAATAATTTAAAAACCAGCCCACGTTTTCACGACTTTGGTCTGCAGCGTAATGAAAAGAAAACTGTCCATGTTGCATAAATAGTGCAACGAATTAAGATGTAGACTTCTATACGTTGCAGGCCTGGTATCTGGAAGAGCTTTGTCTCCTTTGTCAGTAATGTTAATAGCTTTGACCGGCACATTGACGTCTGAAACAGCGGTTTGTGCATTAATGCGTCTCTCCTTTCGTTTTGCCTCTCACATGTACTCTGCTCCGCATAATCAGCAGGTACTGATAAAGGAATTGATTTGTATTGGTCAATTTTTCTCCCACTGCCATTGCTGTTTACCTACTTCTCTGAATACTTCTTGCACTTTCTCTCTCTTTTTTCCCTCCAGGACCAGCTTCTTTCGAACGATTTTACTTAGTTTGACCCCAGTAGATTCATACTTGAAATGTTTTCATATCCACCTCATGGATTTGGCTCAGGCTCATTATGAACAGGACAGACAGAAACCCAGTAAATGTATTCAGCCTCTGGCAGAGCAGACTGCCTTCATTCCCAGTTAACTAAGACCTATGGGCCATCTTTGTTCCAGTTCTCCAGGGGACCAGATGATGCATTAATCTTCATCTATAACCTATGAGATGATTATGTGTTAAAGTTTGAGTGGCTTGTTTTGCCAAATCACCTGTAAGGCTTCTTTAAAATTTTATTTGAAACCATAATTGTTCTAAAATTTTTCTCAACAAACTTGAAATGCTCCAAACATTCAATTTCTTATCAGAGAGCAAGAGAAATAAAAAATAGAAAATTAAACCTACTTTATTGCAATTTTTTTTTTAATATGCAGTGCATGTCTGAAATATAATCATGCAAAATGTGCAAATAGCACCTTTCAGCTCCCAGCAAAAATGTGTGAAAAGTCTTGAAATAAGTTCATAATTTCTTGCAGTAGCAAAAGTCCGTTCTGAAGTTTTTGGAAAACTACAACCTTTTATTTTTAGAATTTTCTTTTTAGTGAATGGAGGAACAAACTGTCTTATTTTTGTTTGTTTGTTTTGTTTGTTTGTTGGGGGGATTTTTTTAATCAGTGGAGTCAAACCCTTTGGAAATCTTTTTTTTCTTCTTCTTTTTTTTTATGGGGAAATTTGAAGGCCATCTGTCATTTTTGACAGATTACGAGCCTTGACCACTTTGTGCAAAGGTTCAAGTTGACGCACAGAATATAGATAACTAAATCAATCAAAAAAAGATCCATATTTGAGCATCTGAGCATTGTTAAAGAGTTATGGAGGCTTTGGAGTGCGGCCGTGATGCCTTCAGGTCACAAACCGATGCAGAACTGCAGCAACGAGGGCCATCTTGGAGTTTGCAAGCCTCCATAACAACCATTAGGTTTGAATACACTCCAAAGTAACATGTGGGAAAAGTACTGCATATCCATAATTAGGTATGGAGGATGATCTGTGATGCTGTGGGCATATTTCTCTTGGGGAGATTTCTTAGAGCTCAAGGTATCCTGAATCACTGAACTTTTTAAATACAGGTATTGTGTTTTCCTACAGAAAACTGCTACGGGGTCCTTTCTGAGTGTTTTAACAGGATAATCCAAAATATATGGAGAAATATAAGAATATATTAATATATTCCTATTGAAAATAATTGTGCAATTTGTGAAGTTTTGTAGGACAATGCTTGATCACAGAACAATATATGAAATTACATATAATGAATCTCCAAGATTTCTTTGGGTTTGTTTTGTCATAGATCATGCTACTGGGAAAAATAAATAGAAGAAGAAGAAAGATAATTTATTTCAAGGCTTTTTACACATCATCACCATGCGCATCAAGGCCGCTGTGTGTTGCATGAGTTCATAAGTGTTTGGACACAAGCTGAGCTCTGCCTCTTCAGTTTGGAAGCTAATGTTTTATTTACTCCAATTGAAAAGATTATTTTTACTTATGTCTTTGGACGAATTTCAGTTTATGCAAATGAATGAATTACTTGTAGTGAGCCCTAATTCAGCCGCTGCACTCCATCATGCTTTCAGATAATAAAGGATTTTTAGGCTGTTTGAAAGGAGTCTAGATATCTGCAGAATTTCTATTGCACATTATGAAATCATCAAGGGGAACTAATCACTTTAAAAACTCCGGCTCGTCATGGTATTTGAATCAGAGGTGCACACATTAAATGAATAAATGAAGCAGCAGAAGGTCTTTTTTTGAGCCGTACCTTCTGCTGTAATCAGAGACGGCTTAGAGAGTTGTTAGAGGACTATAGGTAAAACACATCATCCTTCCTGCATTTTCCTCTTCCAGTCTGCCACTCCTTAAATTAGCCTAATGAAATGTCCCGCTCCGGTGACGATCTCTGCTTTGACTGACAGGCAGTGAAACAATTGGCAGCCTTATTCTTCATTCAGAACAATACTTTTAAAACCAGGGTTTGCACCACAGAGGTTTAAGCTGAAAGTGTGCAGCTGAAAGTGTGCAGCTGACGTAATGCTTCACAGCTGAGGTCAGACTCCCCGACAACTCCTCTGGCGCTTTCACATCTTCACACATTCATTCTTTATTCATGAGGAATACCTTTTTCTTTTTTTTTTCTTTTTTTGCAGTTTTACTCTGAACAGTACTAATCCCCATTCTGATCTTCTTTTTTTTTGTGTATTCCAGGTTTTGCCAGTGCTAATGATTACCTCTGAGTTGTCTCTTCTTAAACAGAAAGACTGAACTGCTATGTCCAAGCGGATGGGTGGATGTGGGTTTGAATACTTGATGATCAGCTGATCCCCAGTGAAGCGCGATTGCTATTCGGGTTTCCTTCTCACCCTTTCACATCGATAAGAGGAGAGATGATTAAAAGAAAAATCAGATGATGGCAAAAAAATGAACCCTGAAATGAAGCAGAAACAGTGGAGTAGACGACATGTCGTAGAGGGGAGCCTCGTTGAGGTGCCATTTAGAAAAGCCTTCTTTAGATGTGCTGTAGAACTACTAAAGCTGTCGCACTCGTACCGTTGGTGTCAGATCAGCTTTCTGCAAATGAAAAAGCCCAGGGGAACTGTGTTAATCATAGTTTCAGGCTGGAATAATCTGACATATTCAAATCTAAAAAAGATTCAGCAAGCCACACAATAAAGTGTGTGTGTGTGGGTGTGTGTGTGTGTGTGTGTGTGTGTGTGTGTGTGTGTTTTTGTACACCTCTTCTTCAAGCTGATAACTTTGTGGAACTCTGCAAGGAAGCTTTGAAAGCTGCAGAAGAAAACCTGACTCATACTTCCACTCTTCCTCAATTGTATCTTTCCTAAATGAAGTTTGCATTTCTAATGTTTGGTTTCTGTTGATTGAATCCAGATGATATTTTTTTTATTATTATTATTATTTTTTTATCAGCCTAACTAGAAATCTTTTGTGATTAATGAGGGGTAAACAGACTTGGATTCTTGAGGGCCTCCAGCAGATATTATCATCACTCACTGATATTAGTTCTTAATAAGAAAGATTTTTCAAAATGTCTCTTATCTTTCAGACTCATCATGTTAACATTTATAAATAGACGGATGAGAGGCCGCTTTGTTCTTCATTTGGAGTAAAACCATAATGACAAATTACACCCTCACACTACAATTCTAAGGTGGTCATAATTTTGACCTACTTGTGTGAACATGCAGATTTATGAGGGACGTTATTTTTGCTTTTGTCACATGACAGCAACAAACAATTGAGAGATTATTATTGGGAAGTTCAAGAAAAACGATTGTGTTTTTATGGTATTCAAGTCTGATAAAGAAAACCCTAAAATGTTCTGCCCAGATTACATTGACACCCTTGAATAAGATCCAGTGCAAACTTCATTTAGAAGTCATTTAATAAGTACATAAAATTAATTTGGGTAATTAATCAGAGGTCTGCTGTAGAGCATCAGAGAGCAAACATTTTTTTAAAGAACAGGAAAAACTGCAGAGAGAGCAGGGAGAACGCTGTGGAAGTGCTTAAAACAAGAGCACGACGTGAAACAAGATGCTAAGATTTAAACATCTCATGGACCACTACTCGATCCATCACCTGAAAGGGAAAAGGGTACCGCACAACTGCAACCTACCAAAACATGGCCGCCCACATCAACTGACGGGCTGGGAATGATGAGCATTAATCAAAGAAGCTGCCAAGAGGTTGAAGAGCTGCAGAGATCTGTATCTAAGATGGGAGAAGCAGCTGCACCCTCAACAAATCAGGCCTTTATGGAAAAGTGCATGAAAAAGAAGCCACTGTTAAAAAAAAAAAAAAAAAGTTAGAAAAAGGTCCCATTTATAGATTAACAATACACTAAGCAGACAGATGGAAGATCAATACGTAACTTCAGCAGATTAATTTTGTGTATTGTTTTATTTGCAAGCCGCTGACGTGGCTCACATTTTGAATTGTCAGATGCATGGTGAGTTCATAAATTCACTGATCAACTCATTATTTGTTGATCGGAAAACTAGTTTAGAATGGAGCAAAACGTGGGAGTTGGGCCTTTGCTGCACTGGAGGTGGTTCATCTTTAACTGCCTGTTTTTATCTCTAATATTCAATCTGCCTTTGCTATCAAATACGCAGTGACTGTCTCAGCTTGTAACTGAAAATTATGTCTTAAAAATGTGCCAGTGTTTCATGTTTAAAGACTGAAAAACATAAAAGTTTTTGTGGGTTTGTTTGACGCCTGTCTGGAGACGAAGTCTTGCTGGTTGATGAACAGGAGCAAACTATTTCCACTGTACATCTGGTGAATTTTAGAAAATGCATCCAATGAGACAGAAGCAAATTTCAGGCCACTTTCAGCAGTATGGATGGTGATATTTCTGACAAACTAATATGGAATTGCTTTGTAACTCAGTCAGTGTAATAGAAATTTTATCTGTGCCTCAATATTGTCGCGGCTCCTCTAAGAAAATTGGTTCGTGGCTCGATCAATATAGTCTGAAAATTAGACCTTTAAGGTTATTTGTCAGGGAAACGCTGTTCCGTCTTGCTATACGTGTTTATTTCACAGTTCTGTTTTCTTTAAGACCAGTTAGAAAACCTACAAGACCACGGATTGTTTCATCTCCAGGAACAAGCACGTAAGGTGTCTGATGCTGATCTCCCATAAAAGCTCCAGACTGAATTGTGTCAGGAAGTGCATTAGCCGGCCTTGGAGCCAGAGAGGCTGAGCAGCGGTAATTTACCAGGATATTGAACTGGTGGGTTCCGGTGCAAATGAGCAAGCTGCCAGAAATCCTGTAGCTCCATTTGCTTTGTGGGAGGCTAAAATCCAAGCAGCTTGAACAGGTTTAATGTAGCCTTACACTTTAAAACAGTGTTTCTTGGGATAGAGAGAAGCGTTTCCCCTGTTAGACGTCTCTTGTGATAAAGAGTTAGATTTGTCATTATATATGCGGACAGGTAGATACTGCTTAAAATGGAGTTATTCCAGTGGGGAGTCGATTTTAGTGTTTTGCCTCCAAACTAGAAACTTTTCCTCTTCTTTGACCCTTTGGACTTTCTAAAAATGTATTATCTGACCACTTGTTTCTGCATTTCATGATTTGAGAAAAGAAATCCCAATCACAGCCGCCACCTGGCCATCCAACTCCTCTTTTATTCATACAGAATCTGATTTTAAAAACAAATAGCCTTCGTAAAAGACTTTCGTACAGGCTTACTGAGATTTAAAAATAAAAAATAAAAAAAACAGCCCAAGGCATAGCCAGCAGTGAAATATACAAAAATTCAGCCTTTTAAAATGTACATTTTAGAAAATAGAAATATTTCAGGTTGCTGAAGTTATGACTGAAGGGATCAATTTCCAACCTGACAGCCTCTGCAAGGCAATTAAAATGAAGCCCAGTATGTTGGTGGGGGATGCAATAAAAACATCTCCTGTGATGTTTCCCAACATGGATCTATAGCCACATATTCCTTTCATAACATTTTGTTATAAAACAAAATTACATTGGATGATTGTACATTACAATTATAAATACAAGGCATTACACCACTGATCTGTACCATCACTCATCTTACAATATATAGATTTTTTTAGATGAACTAATTGACAAATAAAATCTAAGTTGTGTGGAGTGCTCTTTGGCTGCCAACTTGGAGTCATGCTGGTAATGCCAACGTTAAGCAATTAAATTTCTGTTTCAGAATGGGGAGGGGAGGCAGTTGTCAATGCAGCATTTTCTTTTTTTTTTCAGTGCAGGATTGTGGGCCGTGTCGGCAGCGTGGTTGGGTTTTCACTGTGCTAAGAGGGCAAGGAATTACACTTATAGTATGCATAGATATTGGTAAGTATCATCCAGATCAGGGAGATTAAATATCAATATTGACCCTAATTTTCATTATGGTGCATGGTAGAGCAAATCTTTGTCCATCTTGTAAAATCTCAATAAAACACATTGAAATTTGTGCCTGTAACTTGACTAAATATTTAGGGGATGCGAATAATTTCATTAGACATTATAAATGCACGTCATCGTCTATCCCTCCCCAGGCCTTCTACTCCCTCTAATCCTCCTTTCATTCAGATCGAGCTCTAATTATGTTCTTGGACATTCTTGCATCCATAATGTTTCTGTTGTCTCCTTGCCATCACCGCAGATGGTCTTTAGGCAAACACCTGCGCTTTGTCTCCCCCGACATTTACAGCTGGCAATAATAAGCTTACCAGCAGCCTCGGACAGGGAAAAGTCACTCTCACAGCAAGAAGCATCAACAGCAGCAGCCACTGGCTGCTCTGTCTGGCCACACAGGCTCAATTATCTCATTATCTGTAAGGGAGCAGGAAGGCAATGAAGTGTGATGGTGATTTTCATCTTCTTTTCCTTTAACAATTCTGTTCTGTTTAACAAAAGATGAGAATTAAAGACTCGACAGTAGATAAAGCAAAAAAAAAAAAAAAAAAAACCAGAAGGACAAACAAGAAAGATAAGAATGGAAAAATACCCTCCTCTAGGAGGAGCCAAATAATGCTCCAACACTGCAAGGTAATCTTCATTTAGGAAAGACTGAGGTTTGACCTCATATGGCAAATTCTGCTTTTAGGGTTGTTACCAGTTAACACATCAAAGATTTCCTACATCGTACCTGGATTTTCCCAAATTGTTTAAAGGCATTGAAATTTTAGCCAACTTTAATCTTAATGACTTTTATTCACACAAAAAAATGGGTCTCGTGTCTTTATTCAATGCATGTTAATAATTGGTTTCAAGAATAGGAAAAGTAAATCACCTGGTTTTTAGTTTGGTAAAAACCAGCCCCTTGCTTTGCTTTGTGCAGAGGGTCTGGACCCTCAGTATTGAGAAGTGATTGCTTGCTGGAGGCGTGGACTCCGTCCCAGACAGAGCACCGAAGGGAGAGGAGAACCCAGCAGAATTGCTAAGGCGTGAATTTGGCCAGGCTACCTATTTTAACGAACTTGGATTCAGAGTTCTTACAATCTGCTATTTGGGAATCCACAAAAGTCCGAAAAGATGCCTCGACCAGATATAAGCTTTTAGATTTTTATTTTTATGATTTTTCAATCTCTTTACATTCACCATCATTGGCAGAAATCAATTGTAACTTGTGTAGCTTTTGCAGCTTTTACAGCAGTTGTTATAAATTCTCTGGCTGCAGAGTGGAGCGAGTCTACAGAGAGGTGGAGAATTTGTTTGGAAATAAAACGGCACAGAGCGGGGCTTCGCCGATCCAGTCCTCGGGGGTCGATGTCTTGCAACATTTAGACGGTTTTCTTCAGCACACCTGAGACAAATAATGAGGTCGTTTGCAAGATTCTGGAGAACTTGGCTGCATGCTGAGGAGGTAATTCAGCCATTTGATTCAGGTGTGTTGGACCAGAGGCCCGTCTAAAAGTGTGAGGTCATCAGACCTTCAGACCTGGATTTGAGGACCCCTGGCATAGATGGATGCACTTCTCCAAATTTAAATTGTTGTTTGTGATTTTTGTTTTATACAGCTGTATCTTATTAATACCGATTTCACCCAATGTTAATTACTCTTCAGGACCCACGACGCAAAACCCTTTTAGAATGACATTTAAAATGGCTTTTTTTTATGATCTTGTGAGCAGAAAATGTTTTATATTTAGGAGCACAAATATGGGAGCGTGTGGGAGTGAATGTTGAATGCTTTAAAACAGGATGTACTATATCGCAAGATCAAACTTTTGTTTAAAAAAAGAACTAAAAGCAAATTCAAGTATCGTTTGACTTTCATGTTGTGCGAGTTAGCAGCACAGTCAACAACAGCATAAGCCATTGTGGTGCGCAGCCTGTGGGGCCAATTTAAGAACTTTTCTTGGTTCAACAACTTAAATGCTCTGTCAGAGCCGTGATGCTGTCAAATCTGAACATGCCTTTGGAGGGTTCAGGCTCAGAATCATCACAGTTTTCCGCCAGTATCAAAGCAATCCAGTGATGGCTGTCATTGCAAACAAAAGCTATTAAAAGATAAGTTGGCATAGCTTTGAAGCAGCCTTCCATGCGGTGCTTTTAAATCTTTCTTGATGTTTTTGTGTCTACTGTTCTGAGGCGGAGAGAAATTTGTCTTCAAACTGACTCCGACCAGCACGACCTCAGTAGAGCCGTCTGGAAGAATAAAGTGTGTTTTGTAATCCCTTTCTTGAATGTAATGAAAAATCCTAAATGTTGTGTATTTGCCTGAAGTCAGGCTGTTCTTTTTCACAACTGCAGCTCTTGCTGTTACAGCTGAAAATTATTTTTAATAAGGGGAAGGATTAGAGTTTATTTTAATACTACTAATGTTTTGCTACGATTTTAGGGTCAGGGTTTCTTGCACATAACATTTTAATTCCACGCCAGTGTAAGTGTCGTTGGAGTCCCACAACACCAAGGCCTGAGAGTTCAAACAGGAAATTTTCATATTTTCATCACACAGTTGCATAATTTTCTATTATTAAAGAGAAAGGTGAACACCCAAGCAGTTGTACAGGGTTAAAATGTTTTAACAGTCCAAATTCTCTACAAACCCCTTTCACGCTTAAACTAGAGTGCTGCTTTCCCCATGGAATTATGCTCCCGCACCTTTGGAGTAGCACACATACCTCCAAATTGTACCCGTGATCGAGTATGCTAATTGGTGAGAGACCAATGGATGTTTTTGAGTAAAAATTTACAAAATTAAGCTGTCAGTGGAAAAGCCTTTATATTGATGAGGTTGGGGAAAGATGCAGAAGCAGCTCCTAGGATTTATAATAAACTTCCTATAGCGAAGGGCCAACATCAATAATATAATTCAGGGTGTGCAATTACCTCACATTGATCGGTAAAGATTGTCTATCCTCAAATGCTACGTTATTTTGAATAATTTATGTATAGAAGAAAGCTCCTATAAAACATATATCATTCACCATTAAAGTTCTAGACAATTTCAAAGAAATTATGCTGACACCTTGACCCTGATGGGGCCCACTGGGCTCAAGCTTTAGCATGCGTTTCTTTGAAATGGCCTGGAGAGATTCTGCTGATTCATCTCCTTCAACTATTTCAGCTTAAACCTCGACCCTGTATTGTTGGAAAATATCTGCCTTATATCTGCTTTACACCCAAGCAAACACCGACAAGAATGACCAGTGCATGACTTTGCAGGTGCTGTTGCAGAGTGTAAGGCTGATGCTTGCGAGGTGTGGGCACTCAGTTGTAGGAACCATGAAGCAAATGCACCTCTCATAAAATAATTAAAATAGCCTGCTATGTTGCATCAACATTATGTTAGCGATGTAAAATAATGCTACACCTCTAAACATTAATTACGTTACGGTTTAAATAAGGTCCAGGATATATTATACAATTTCCTGGACTACAGAAATACAAAAAAAAAAAAAAAAACTTCACATCTTTTGCACCTTGACATTAGAGCACCATAAAATCCCCTCGAACGATAAATACCTGGTCAGTCCAATCACTTCCAATTTATTATAGTCAGTCACCCGAGATAAACCAGAAGGGCCAGATTAGATCATCAAACTGTAATTCTTTCATAACTGCGGGAAGATTTCCCTTTAATCGAAATGTCATCTGCTCACGTTGGACTTAAGCACCACAAATCCACCTAAAGCTGACAGCTCCTGTGTTGTCCACCCTTGTTAACGTGTACTTCTGTCAGGAGAGATTGTTATCTGTCAAACATAGCTCTGCGCTAATCTTTCTATTATCAGATGTAAGTCACTGTGACAGCAGAGGAGATGGAAATAAGCTTCCCGTTGGATCTGTAGAGAGAAGCGAGCTTAATCACCTGCATCAGCACACATGCGTACACCAACAATTAAGCCCTTCTCCAAAGTCGTTCACACATTCTTAGCGAACTATGTGCGCATTCAAGCAATCGGATTCATCGGTGTGAACTATTGTCTGTCGCAAGGAGTTTTTAAATGCGGGCTGAAAGGTTCGGTGGCTGTTTCACAGTGCAATAATGGCTCCTATCTACAAATGTCTTGTTCCCGTAAGACGGTCATCATTCTCATCAATTACCTCCTGTGAGCCCTCACACACACACACAGTCCTGTGGGAGCACACACACACACGCACACGCGTACACGCACACACACAGAGTCAGAGTTTCTGTTTGTTCTATTCTGTCACCTCTCTGCTTACTTTTTCACCCCGATTTAAACTTTTTCCGCTTGAACACATTTCATGTTGTCCTTGATCCTTCTCTGTTCTCGTTACTCGTCTTTTTTTTAATGGCAAACTCAGCTAGATGCATCACATATCTCACTTTTTTTTTATGAAAAGGTTTCAAGTTACCTCTCCAGGCTTGAAAAGTGGGTCAACACTTGCATTCATATCGACTCCTTATGTTTCTTTTTTTTTTTTTCCCAGGTATCTAAATATTTTCCCTAACTAATTTTTAGCCTGAACCTATTTTTCTCTGCTCACTCCTCCTCTACCCTTTGCCACTCCTTCTTTTTCCATTCCTTTTTGTTCTTCATCCTAATTAGAGCAGCTCCTGGATTTTTGTTTATTTCTCACGACATGAAAAGTGGAAATAATGTAGAGTATGTTGGCTGATTTTGCAGGTGAAAAGAGAAACACACAATTAGCATTCAGAAATTAGCCTACTTTAAGAGAACCTCCTGTGGCTAACATTGATGAACCCCAAACCTCTTTAAAAATATAGGTTACTGCAACATTGTTTTTTTTTATTTTTGTTTTGTTTTGTTTTTTTTTTTGTGCAATGATGATGGATGTGATCTTTGTTTAATCTGGTGCCTGTAATTTAGCGAAATGCAAGTTCTGACAAGCAAAGATACCAAAATTATCCCTTTGTTTTTGCTGAGTAATAATTTGACCCAAGCTGGAATTGATACTGATTTAGATGGTAATTATACATTTCTTTCTTCTTCTTTTTTTTTTTTTTTTTTTTTGTTAAAATTAGAATTACGGAATGCAAGTAAAACTCTCTGATAACTTGTAGATATTTTTTTCATTGGTGCACCTAACATTTTTCAGGTCTTTCCAAGCAAAGACATTAATGTTTTCTGCCTGCAATATCACACAACCAGAAAAAAAAAAAAAAAACATCTTTTGGAGAGTTTTGTTAAGCTTCAACATGTGTGTCCTATAACGTAATCGGTCTTCAGAAGGGTCTTGTTTGTCAATCTTGTCAAATTTATTGGACTGGTGGCAAAAGATTGACAGCCTGCTCACACATTGCAAAACTACTTAAATATTAATAACGAGACATATTTTTCCTGAAGGCCTCTGGCGAGCATTTGCACCGAGTCGAAAGGCTCTCCTTTACAGAACAGCCAAGTTAATGCATGTTTTGACATTATGTGCAAACCTGGCCATGTTTGCCTTCCTGCCTGATTAATGCGATGTAGCCACACCTCAGTAGCCCTAATCCTTCACAATAAGGGCTTTAAAAATACACGCTAAATATCAAATGTGTATTTAAAAACTAATAAAATTTAACCAGAAAAATTATTCATAAAAAAACCCCACAGTATTTTGTCCCTGTTAATTACCTCTGGTAAAGGAAAGTTGATCAATTCAAACACATACCTGTCTGCTCATTTGCACCGACAATTTGCATCGGTCATTTCTTTCTCTCCCCGACTATGAGAACGTGTTTCATGCTTTGATTTCACCCCAATCTGACAACTTTGCCGGCCTGTGTTTTGGTGTTAGTCGTCCTGTGAATTTGTTGAACAGTCTCCAGTTCAACTTCTGACAGAAGCAAGAACACCCCATTGTTTTAGCTCTTTTGTACTCTCCATTTATTGTAGAAGTACATATAAAATTTAACAGTTTTGACATCATTAAATGGATTTCATCTCTCCTACCTGTCAGATCATAAAGCTCATAAAATTTGAGCCAGGAAAATGAAGTCTCAACTCTGGGAAAAAAAAAAAGAAAAGTCTGTGAGGTTCTGGCAAGCAGGTGTTCTTGGTTGTAGTTATATGCAGGTTGAGGCATAGAGGAGCTCGTAGGATTACACTTGTTTTCTAAGATGCCTTCACAGTTTTTACTAATGCAGTTTATTTTGCAGTACATAGTCATTTTGCAGAAGGTAACTAAAAACACAAACATGTTTTAACATGTTTTCTTTACATTTATCGCTGTAGAATAAAATACACTTCCAGTGTTAAAACGGAATGGACTTTGCTCACTTCCTCAACTGACTGCCATGTTGTCTTCATTGCATTTTCATCCATAGTTAAACTGAACATTACTTGCTAAATTTTTCAACCTGCTTTCAAGCAGCGTTTATGTCACCATAGATGTCTGACTAACCTGCGAATATGGTTTCCATTATATCTGAAGTCCATGTTGTGTTGTTTTTGTCTTCATGTTGGATTAGCAGAGCTGTGAATCCATGAGTGCTCATCTATCTCTCCCAGTGCTGTTGCAGGAAATGGGATGGTTAAAATGCACTCAGGCTGCATCCCTGGAGATTAAGCCAGTGCTCAGCAGAAAAATGTAACTTGATAGCTGAATTATTAGTACAAACAGACAATAGATGCTGTAGATGAGCAATAATACTGAATTCTACAAAATTGCAAATTAAAATTAGTGCGTCTTACTTTTTTCTTAGTTTTGCTGGTCCTGCGATTTGCATACGTCTTTTTTCTTTTTTGCAATTCATGACACATTTTTTGACTGATGCGGTGATCGTTAATTCACAGAGTCTATAAGTTGTAATTTAGATTTTGAGCAACAAGTGTGACAAATTTCAGAACTGATAGCCAACTGATGTATAGGACAACATTTCCCAAGAGTGTTTCCAAAAATGTTCTTTTCTGATTTTTTTTTTTTTTTTTTTTTTTTTTTTTTTATTTTTTTTTGAATTGGGAATTGTTTTTATTAAATTATTTTAAAAACAACTTTTTTTTTGT
>NW_015113015.1:61898-69353 GCF_001443285.1 Poecilia latipinna
AAATTTTAAAAACGTAACCCAAAGGTGTTTTAGAAAAAATTTTCCCAAAGGTGTTTCCAAAAATTTTTTTTTTTTTTTTTTTTTTTTTTTTTTTTTTTTTTTTTTTACATCTGTTTGCAATAGGTAATGGTATTAATTAAATTAATTCAAAGCAGACATTTTCTTAGTCAATCTAAATTAAGTATGAGTGATGTGATAGTAGCTCAGAATTAGCCACAGGTTTTTTACGTGCAAAAATGATTTCAGGTCATTTCTTCGACACCCAGAAACAGATCCACTATGAAGACAAAGTATAGCTCCCTTCCTTTTGTGAAAGCATTTTTATTTTGTTTTTTTTTTTTTTTTTTTTCAATTTTACCTAAAACATTTTCATGGTATACAAAGCACTAGAGGTCGGCCGGGAGACCAACGGGACTCAACACGAAGCCCTGGCGGCAGGGGCGGATCTACTGGGGTGGCATGGGGTAGCAGTTGCCACCCCAAATGAGACCCTTGCCACCCCTGTTGCCAGCCCCAGCTGGCGACTATGAATTTAATGAATAGTTATGTCAAATCGCATGGAACTCTTTTTTCCGATAACATTGAATGCAACACAACGTATCCTGACACCTACTGCTAAGTAGGGGCAAGTGCGAGAGAAGGACAGAGCGCGAGGCAGTAGCTTTGATGGATATACGTTACTGGACTCGATATTACATGGCTTATCGTGTGCCACACACGCGCCATTGCTGTCCATTGAGTCAGGAATATCGGTGGTCAGGAAAATACTACAGTCACGCAAAGAATCTGAAAAAGGGAGGCAATGTTTAGTGGTTAATTCATCCTTATGACAGCCATAGATAATAAGGTTCATGAGTTTCAGATTTAACAGGTGAGAAAAAAGTTTTAACTTAAAGAAAACATTGAGAAAGTGAGCAGTGAGTCGGTTATGCTAGCCTAACTGTTGCTAGCCTGACTTTGGCAACCTTAGCATGTGCTGCGCAGTTTGCAGCAGGGCCGAGCGCAAATCGTGACACCGCACCTACTAATGGCACTTCGGGTGGCAGGTGTCATTATGCGCCACAAGTGCCACTGTTTTCGGGGCTAGCTGCCAGTGTTGTCACTGACTTCGGCTGACCACGGTGTCACGGTGCTCCTTCTGCTTGGTTACTTCTTGCTTATTGCGCCTTGGATATGTTCATAGTTGAGAGTTGTTTACCGTTACTTGCTATGTTTAACGGTGCAGATAGTTGTGGTTTCTGACATTGGCAATATGGGCAACCGCCCAGGGCGTTTTTTTTTTGTTTAGGGATGGCAGGAGACCTCTGCTGATTGTGGCACAGAGATGAAAGCAAAACAGAATGAAGAAGAGTTTGAATTGATACTGGTTACATTTATTTCAGCTCTAAGCATAGGCGTAGGAAACGGGGGGTACAGGGGGAACATGACCCCCCCAATATTGGAGAGAGCCACATTCGTTCCCCCCCCAATAATTTCACCGCAGTTACGAAGAATTTTAAAATCTTCCACTCGCGTGCTTTTATTTTGAAGGCGCACAACAGCGCATTCAGCAGAGTGCTTGCTCCCTCCTATCCCTCTGCCCTCTGAACGGCTCAGAGTAAAGGCAGCAGCAGACAGAGTCAGAGAAACTCTGTTTGAATGAGGTAAACTGTCTGTCAGGAATGTTGCCATGAATATCGCTCGTTTATAACATCTTGTTGTCAGTTTACTTTCATATATAGAACTAAATCTTTTAGGTTAAGCCGTTTTAATTCTGGGATAGTCACATGTCCAAAATTTTACTGCTAACTTTGTTTAAAAGTTAGCTAGTTTAGTCATAATGATTTAGAATGAGACTGAAACAGCAACGGAATTTTTATTATTTAAAGTGAGCAACATCTGATCATACTCGACCACTTAACATGTATTTATATATTATATTATATTATATTATTTAGATATTTAGGAGAACAGCAGTGCTAGAATGATGTTGAAAGGTGAAGAAGCTCTGGTGAGGTCTTCATTTAGTTTATTGAAATATGTATTAACTGTTTTTAATTTTTAAATAAACTAAACTATTTTATTATGAAGAGGAGCAGCTCAGGGAAGACATAGGAGAGCCAGGTGGAGTTTCAGGGTGTGAAGATATAAACATTATATTAATAAGAATAGAACCAGAAAGGAGAACAGGAGGAGACTGATGTCAGGTTGATTTCTTTCAACGTTTCAATATTTTTTTCATTATTTCCACACCATAAGGTTAATGGTTAGGAGACAATAAGAAAAGTGCTTGAGGAGAGGTTTAAAAATAAATTAATGAAAATTTTTGCTACACAGTAAATAGAGTTGAGATGTATAATAATGTATACATCTGAAAATTAAGTTGTTTAAATTCTCATAAAAATTATGATGCATAGAATCAAATATCTAAGTCTAAACTATGTTACAGAGTAAACACAATAAAAACATGCTTTATCTGTGGCATTGTTCATTAAAATGGCACATTTCTGATGTATTAAAATTAAATACAATCGGTACACTTAATGATATTAGTGATTAGGTATTATTCAGCATCCTTTTACTTTTAATACTTAAGTATTTTTAAAGCCAGTACTTTTTTACTTTTACTTAAGTACATTTTTTGAGTACTTTCTCCACCACTGTGTTTACATAATGAACAAAATACATTACGTATTATCTTTATATTTCACAGGCTTTGAACAATATCCCACAATTAAAAATGTGTCCGGAAAAACGTCCTTCCTCCTGACTCCCAGTCCCGTCTGTCTCCCAGCAGAATGTGTACTTCACCAGCTCCCAGCAGATCCACCTCGGCGTTCTCAGTCCAACCATCGACGACGACGACAACAAGTGTCTGGTGGATGTGAACAGCAGGCCCAGGCTGCTGGAGTGCAGCTACGCAGCCACCAAACACATGAAGCTCACCTGGACTTTCGCTCAGGTGAGTCTCGGCAGCGGCCCTCACATTTCTACCTGGTTTAAAAATGTTGGCTCCTTCGTTTAAAATGACCACTGTGCTTCCATCTGACTGGATTGCTTACTGGCACTTTGCAAGAAGCTGCTGCTTTCTGTTTTCTGTCTGCTTTGCCGAGCAGTGTTAATGCTTTAAATAATTAAATTGGATTCTGGCCTCTTCCTCTCCAATTTGTTTCCGACTCGAGGCGCCCCCCCTGGTTTTGTCAGAGCACAGATCATTCATCTGCCGTTTTATGTGACAGGCGTTTTAAAAGCACGTCTGCCTCCGTTGGATAATGAGCTTACACACGTCCACGGTTCCAGGCTTATAACAACCCTCGCTTATTTCATAATCTTCACACTTTTAATGTTGACTTAAAGTGTGACATATTAGTTGAGGGAGCTGGATAATTAGTAACAAGAAGAAACGGCTACATTCAAGCTCCGGGCTTCTCCGGGTTGTTTGCACTTGTACACATTTTTCTGTATAACTTGTGCCCTCTGTTTTTTGCCTGTTGTTCAGATTGGAAAAAATTACTTTACAATCATACCGACAATTCATCTCTACCCCCACTGAACCTCCAGCATCCTCAGAGAACGATACGACCTCACCTTTCTCCGGCGCTTTAGGTCCTTCAGTTTCCGTGGTTTCTGGGCAGACTGGCAGGGGAGTCGGGCTCTAATTAGCATCAGCCTGAATCAGAGAGATTCTCACTTTCAATTCACGTCCGGAGTCAAAGTATAGAGACCCATGAGGCAAACCCCCACGGGGTTTTTTTTTATTCAAAAGAAAACTCCATTTTCTCCATGAAAAGTTTGAAGAAGTTAAATAACGCCCTGAGACAGAATGAGTTCTACAAGAGCAGATGAAAGTTTAGATGTCTAAAAAGTTTAAATGTATAGGAGGAGTGCTATGAATGAGTAGTGTGAAGTTTGACCACTTTTACCAAGTCAAATGTATTTACCTTTGTAAGATTGACACTTTCCCTTCATCTTTTTGATTATCTGATTGGAAGAGCTGAGCCAAATATAGCGGGTTTTTTTCTTTTTCCTTTTGTTGTGACCAGATGTTATGTTTTACTAATAAGTTACTTCACATATTTTTAGTTTTGTAAATAGAAATAGGTTTTCTCATTAAGTGAGTTGCATTTAAAAAAAATAATAATAATTAAATTGAAAACTAAGCTTTTATTCAGTTTCCCTTATTTTATTTTTTTTTTTAACTTGGAACAAAATAAAAGATTCTATAAGGATAGAAAATAAGTAGGGTTAGGATTAGGATGTGTCTTAGTACAATAGTCTCTAGTGGACCAGATATAAAATTGTCAACATTTTTAGCAGGATCCTTTTCATGATCATCTTTTTCTGTGCCGTTTTTTTTTTTTTTCTTTTACTTTTATCAATTATTAAACTGGACTTCTATAATCACAAGTACATTGTAGCCATGGTCAATCACAAGCATAAAGCTCAGCAACAATCAGCGATTACTTGGCATACTCTCATTGTGCAAGACGAGATTTCCTTTAAACATGAATCACAGGGGCGTCACGCAGCGCAGTGGTCAGAGCGGGCGTTCCCATATACAGAGGCTACAGACCTCGACGTGGCGGTCACCAGCTTGACCGCCACGTCGAGGCGGCAAAGACATTCGCTTCCTTTGCCGCATGTCTTTGTCCCTTCTCTCTGCCCCCTTCCTATCGGATTACTGTCAAATAAAGGCCACCAGTCCCGACAAATTTATTGAAAAAAAAAGGAAAAACAATCACAAAAGGTCAAACCAGACCGGAGCATTTTAAAGCCAAATTTATTTAGTTTATTTGGAGTTGGTCCTGAATTGCTCTCATCAGGTCAATGAGAAACAAAATCTATGGCTAAACAAATCATTGTTAATTTGGTTTACGAGTCTCAGAGCCTTTTCTTTCAAGGTGACGGTTGTGGTTCTTAGCTAAATCAGCACACTCATAGCAGTGTGTGTGTGTAAAATTAAGCATTGCTGCCATTTTTAAAGCCCTGTTGCTTTTCATTTCAATAGCATAAGAAGATTCACTGCAAAAAAAAAGTGACACAAAGAAAATAATGGTTGTATATTTAACACTATTGTGCATAATTTGATTACCAGACAATAAAATATTTTGCCACATGACCCCTACTATCCCCAGATGCCAGAAATCCCTCATAAGTCTTTATTGTTATGGATAGTAGAACAACTTTGACTAAAGTGATGAGCAATGATTGTATGGTAACATTAATTAATGAATCACATTTCAGTGCCCAGGCTGGTCACTCCTGCACTATGCTGTCTGCATTAATGTCACTCAATCCCCTTGACTTCCCAAATTCTTGAAATTGAAAGTGAAACTGACAGGCTGACATATGCCAAGACTAATTTAGTCAATAATTATCTGATCACTTGAGGGCACATGTGCAGTGATGGAATGTCATTCCCAAGCTTTCAGATTATTGTCATGGAGGCCCTCAGGGGACAAGGGTGGAAAAACGCAAGAACAAAACTTGGTTTCTTGTGTGCATCAGATACGCCTGGCAGCCCAAACGCAGACTGCTGTACAGCAATGGTTCTCTCAAAATTATTAATAAGTACAAACCACTGACCCCGGCATTCTGCATATCCTCACCTGATTTTCAAAACTGTTTCATAAAATAGTTTTAAATAATAAAACACATTATTTTAGCTCTACAGCTGATCTTTAGGCTATAGGCGATGCATAGCAGCTCTGCTTAAAAATGAATGAAGCCTATAGCTAAAAGAAATAGAAGTTGGGTGGATTTCTGCAGACAGAGGAGGAGGAAAGCTAAAAATGGAGATAGATGAGTGATTAAAAAATAAAGAAATAAAACACAAAACTGGAGTGTGTGGGCAATGAAAAAAAAAAACACAAAGGTTTTTTTGACCATGATGAAAAAAAAATGAAGCAAACCAGACCACAGGCATCTTGTGATGTGAAGCAGGCAGTCTGAATTATTAATAAACTGATTTTTTAAAATATTAAAGTCAACTTAATTCTAACAGAGCAGATATCAGAAGGGGAAAGAGCTGAGAAAAAAAGAAATTCAAAGAAACGTTACAGACAGCTGGGTAAATCCTCTAAATCGTACTAACTAGAGTTTACTATTGATATGATGCCCATTGCATCTTAGTTGTTCTGCTTTTATTAGGTTGTTAATGAGCAGAACCTACTCTTTGGACAGCCAATAAAAAGTTTCATTTCACAGTGTTGAGGAGTTTGTCACTGTTGGTTAGATTTACAAGAGAGTAAAGCAGCAGAGTCAGAGTGCACCGTCAGGCCGTCCAGCATAGCGCCTAATCAGCAAAAATTGTCCGCTTTCAAATGAAGTCAAAGCGTTCGCATCGAGTGAAACAGCAGTTTCTTTTTTTTATTCTACTACACTAAAAGGGGACGCAGCAATAAGAAAATAATAAATATGAGGCAGCACTTAGCATTTTCCTGCTGCAAATTTGACATCTATTATTAAATATGAAGCTTAATGTGCAAATTTGGGCCCAAGCACACTTGACAAAAACTCTTTTTTTAAACGATGAACACCAACTCTTGCTTTCTTAACACTGCAAATACAACGGAGGCTAAAATCGGAGACACTGTTATTACTGAATATCCATGTCTGCACTCGGTCTGTGTTGTGACAGCAGTAGCACATCGACCAATCTTTCACTCCTGAGGTTTGACTGGACATCGGGTCAGGTGATATAGGGATCGGGTGGCAGTCGTGTGGAAAGGTCTGGGTGTGTCAAATTTCTGCATACATGCGAAGGATAGATGGACTTTGGCTTTGCTTGCGGTAATCTTGGCAGAGCTTCAGTTCGTCCAGGTGAAGGCAAACCCGAGCTAAAACGGATTGGTCTCGAGTTACCAATATACGTATAGACGATGACAGGGAGAGGAACTCAGTCCTCCAGTGGACGATTGGTTTAGAGTTGCGTCTCTTAAGCGTCAAAGGTGTGGTTCAAGAACTGTCAGAAGTTTTTTTGTGTTTTTTTTTCCTGCGAAAAGGTAGTCATTCCTCTCCCTTTTCTCTATATCCATGCAAAAGGATAAAAAAAATTGCTGCAAAATTACTGACTTCATACAACTAGCTAGACTTTCTTCTGACCCAATATTCATACAGTCCTCTAGTTTTCATGGTATACGACAAGTGGTTTTCTCAAATAGTTCAGGAAGAAATGCGATGTATACAGAATATCAATTGAACAGCGAAGATTTTATTTCAAACTGCTTCTCTAGTCAGAGTAACCGAATCATGAGGGAATCTTGGCCCAGTTGTAGAAATCTGTGGTGTCCCAGACTTTTCCTTAGAATGTTTTCCAAGCACATCAAGAGTTTTCTGTGTGATCAAACAAAACACCTGTTTCCATCAAACTTGGTAGCTCATTGTTTTTTTTTTTTTTGTTTTTTTTTTTTTTTTGGTTTTTTCCCCCAAAATAACCACAGGCAAAGGGAAGGGGTTGGGGGAAAAACAAAAAAA
>NW_015113015.1:72355-85271 GCF_001443285.1 Poecilia latipinna
CAACACAAAAAGTTTTTTTTGTGTTAAAAAAAAAAACCCTTTTTTCCCAAAATTGTTGGTTCTTTTTTTTTTTTTTTTTTTTTTTTTTTTTTTTTGGTATATTCCACCAAATATACCAGCAGTCAAAGGTAAGGGTTTGGTAGAAAATCACAAACTATCCAAACATTACCTTGTGCATGTCACATATTTTCAACATCTGGCTCGATGCATGATAATGACTGTGCATAACTCAATCTAAACCCGTCAAACCTTTAGACGTGTAATCATTTTAGGTTATGTTTGTGCTTTCATTGATCAAACTTTTAGTAATGTTTGTATATTTTGACCAAAGGTTATGCTTTGAAATGGTTGCTGAAAGCACTTTAAATCGCTGGATCACACTTGTATCAGGGTTTCACTTGAACGCAGTTACAAACATTAAAACTAAGAATGTTGGAATGTAGTGAAGCCACAATACTTTTGCATTACGATAAGTTTTATTAAATGGCATGCGCTTTATTCTTTTGTTTTAGAATAAACAAAAGAATCTTAATCTTTATTGTAAGATTAAGAAAAAAAAAGAACAGAGTTTTGATTTTACTTTAATTACTTTTTTAGCATTCACTTAATGCACGCCACTCCACTATTTTCTACTCTTTGTCTTCGCCGGGTCTTTTCGTTCAGCACATCCTTTAAGCTGAGTGACCTGAAGATTGAGTGTCCGGTTGACAGATTGCCCGACTCGCCAGCCCGGCTCCATCGCCAGCCCGTCTGATGGCTCCCTGGCTGACTCGCTGTCTGAGGGGCTGATTAACAAGGGCTCCCACCTTAATAGCAACGAATCAATAGTGCAATCCAACTCTGCACTCTGCAGAATGACAGGAGAGTTGACTACAGAATAGAGGACAGTGTGGTGGATAAATGCCAAATGGTTTTCTCTCCAACAGAGATTATTTTTTTTTTTTTTTTTGTAGCATGTGTGTTCCAGTGCAGACTTTAACTTAGCCTGTCTGTTTCTTGTGATGAGTTTTTTTTTTTTTTTTTTTTTTTAGAAAAATCTCTACAGGTAGAGTAGAGATTTCAGTGCCTTTTGTTCAAAGTCTGTCAGGAATTCGCACACTTTAAATAATCTAGTTTTCTGGAGATAAAAAGACAAGGAAGATTTTTGTGATTACTTTACTTAGTTGAAGTCTGACTCTCCTTTACTATAATCTATGAGGGAAACGGCAAGATCATTGAGTCCTATACTTCTATAATCTCCCTCTAGCAGTCACAGAATTAAGTTATGATTAACATGGATTGCTAAAGCCAGTGCTCGAAAGCTCTTAAGGTTTCTGGAACCGGCTGAGGATTCATGTAATATCGTTTCTCATTATTTAGGTAAATAAGATAATCTGATGTGAGCTTTCACAAATAAATTTAGAGGACTTTTTTTTTTTTTTTAGAAATCATTGTTACTTTTTTATCTTGTGTTTTTCATATGTGTCAAAAATGCATTTTTTTTAACACTAACCTAAATAGTGAATTTTAAGAGGCAGCAGATTTACTCTTCTGCTTATAGTATCATATATGTGCAGGGTACACACTTTTACTCTGCATATTGTTGTTTAAAGAATTAATTGAAAGCATTTTCAGTACTTTTATACATATTTCAACATTTGCAAGGCACTCGTCCTGATTGGATGGACTAACATAACAAAAAGCTTTCCTCAATTAAAAACAGTCGGTCACCATTTAACACAGCGTGTTTCATTTCAAACAGCAAATTTAATAACTGGGCGTTTCTGAGGCTGTGACCTTGTTAATAAATTGATGATAAAAGGTGTCACACTGCTGGCGCCCATATAAGTGATTGATGATGGAACCACAGTGACCTCAGCCTGAATTGGTTCTTTGCCTAATCTTAAGCAAAGTTCAGAGAGGTTTTTTTTTTGTACGATAACCAATGAGACATTACTGACAATAAACTGAAGTCTTATAATCCTACAGTAAAGGAGTTGAGCAAGACCACCATACGGTCTCTAGAGTCTCCACGACCATTGAAATGATGCCGACACCTGTGGGAGCACAGATATCACAGTTAATGAAGTTTCCTTATAATTTGTGAGCTTCCACCATCCATTTCAGTTTAACTCTGGAGAATGACACAGCAGTTTCTGTTTTCATACTTTTATCAGCTGCTCAAGAAAGTGCAGCTGAAGGGACGTTGCAGCTCCTCTTGAGCTTGCACAAAAATAATAATCTGATCAGAAAGAGTCATGAACACAAATCCCAATATCTGTGTTTTATGGATCACTCTGAGCGGATTGGTTAAAAAAAAAAAAACACCAATGTGTGATTAACAGCTTAAAGTTGTTTCATACAAGTCACAGTATTTTAAAAATTATGTGAGCAACCACTTGAACAGGTTATTCCTTTTGAATGGTTTAGGGGAAAAAATCATCTTCCCTGCAGAGTTACTATATAAAAGAAAGCCAGAGGTATTGGCTTTCACTGACAAACAAAGAATGATATTATTTTAAAGTTCTGCAATAAGCAAAAACATTTTAAATAGGAAATTTTCTCATGACTATTAAAACTGGTAAGTCTTTTATCCATAATGTTTACTAACTAAGGTCATCAAATCAACTTCAAATCTGTTGTTTGTGCTGATCCTGTTGCCCACTGCTGTCCTCCTGTTATTCTAATTCTTTAACACAATGCCAGGGGTCTCTGACTTGTACATCTTCCTTTTAAATTGCAGGCAAATGCATCAACAAACTGGCAGGTATACGCGTTTCTCCCCAGCTGAGAGCACTATTCCACCTGAAGCACTACTTCGACCAATCTTTAAATGAAATGGACCAGAATATGACATAACATTATTTTCACAGCAGTTGCAGTGCCAAAAGTGACAATAAAGTAAAATGTACTAGCCTTACCTTCTGTGACAGCTGAGTGCCCAGCAATCACCTGCAGGGTGATCAAAGACGGCCTGCAGTTATCTGTTAATCTATTAAAAGATGTCTATGTACAGACAAGTTATTTTTAACTAGCCCACTTATAGAAACATTGAATTTAACCCGTAGTATACCGAAGCATGTTGGCCCAGGCCTATCTACTGCATTATTATCAGGGTTCACATGTTTATGAATATATCAAAGTACTTTTCCAGGTCGTGTTAACTTAAACCGAATGGAAAATGCTGGGTGCTTCAACCTTAAATAACCCAGCGACATTTTGGTTCCACACCAAGAAGATTAATGCTGTGAAGTGGCCAGTCTTTTTCCTGCTCTTTCATCCATTAGGAAACGTATGGGCTAAATATTTAGCACTTTAGTCTGTACAGTAAAACATTTTAAGTTAGTGAAGAGGATGTAGCCTACATACGTTTTTGTAACCACCTAATGTTAATTATTCTTTTGGTGTTCTGTTAATTTGATCCTTTTTTGTTCATGTGTTGCTTGACATAGAAATGTCCATAACAGCATATAGGATTTTTTATTTACTTTTTTACCTTTACATTTATTATTTTAAAAACAGAACAGTGTGGGGGTAAAGTGATTTGTGCAGAAACAACTTCACTCATAAACAATTTCCTGTTTTAGCCCAGAATTTGATGAAGACTCAGAATCTTGGGGGGAATAAAATAAAAAAAAAACTGCTGTATGCTCATTTTCTGGGCTCACACTGATGGTCATTCTGTTGAGTGTGTGTGTGTGTGTGTATGTTTTTTTTTTGTTTTTGTTTTCTCGGACGTGGGTGAGATTTTTAAAGCATACTGCTTTTAATGGAAAGCAGCTCTCGTGAACAACACAGCGAGTTTGACACAAATGAGTTCCGTCTTCTTTCCCACGGGGCCCAAGCTCATTAAAGCATATTACTGTTTGTGCCAAAAAAACGAAGGACCTACTTTGGTTTCCAGCCTGTTGTTGAAGAGAATAAAATGTAACACATGCATATGCACAGGGGAGAGAAACAGGCCCATATTAAGTGAAAGCACAGTCCTTATTCAAAGGCATATTGTGTTAAGCAATAACTACAATTACACTAGATAACATTAAAGTACTCAGCAGCATATTTATTCAACTTTATTGACACTACATCACCTTAATTGCGGTCAGAAATCGTAATGCCAGCGAGTTAAACAAGTGCATGCTGTCATATGAACATTAAGCTTGTAATAAAGTCACTAAAGATAACAATTGATGGGACCAAACAGTTTTTAAGAATTTGAGATTATATGCAAATAGCAATTATTTTGTGTTTACACATATGCCAAAATTCAACTAGCATAATCAATAATGTCCACTTGTTTTCCAGAGCCCATTGAACTCATCAAGTTTTCACTAGATTGGACGTCTGAACTCAGTGCAACTGTGACAAAACATAAAAATCTGTGAAGCGGAAACAAGTGAGTTGTTGATACAATTGCTTTAAAGTTAATGGACAACCAAAAGAAACAAAATTCCAGTCTTAGAATGGCATGCAGTCATTTTAAAAACCAGAAGAGAGAGAGCGTATTCACTAGCAGGAAACATTTTAAACAGTTGCCAGTTTGGGAGTGATGTGACACTTTGCACACAGGTAAACTTAATTTTATTAAGCATTTGACTTCTGAAGGTACTTGGTTGCATCGGAGCGTTATAGAGGCTTCATAGCAAAATGATGTGCAAAAAACGCATGCAGCTCAAGCTTATATTTTTATATTTTGCTTATTTTAATTATGCAAAGACTTTATTTAGCATAAGAAATATTAAGCATAAATATTGCATATTTATATAAATCTAAAATATATATATTTTTTCTCAGCATTTATCTCAAGTTCTTGAAGAGTGAGGCGCCTCTCATAACTTAAACCAGAAGAGCGGCAGCACTTTGGCCTCCTGTCCTTCCTTGTTCTGCAGTTGTAAACTGGTATTAATTTGTGATCACAGGCTGTGAAATTTCAAACACAAGGTCAAATGAATGTTGGCTACAGCTGACAGCTACCTATTTTTCATAGCACGTATTTAGCAGCTGGTGGGCTGCCTGTTGGAAAAGATCCCAAAAGTTAAGTGTCAATTGTGCGGTTAATGACGAGGTTAATGGTAGGATGAATATCACCCATTGTTGTAAATTGATTCGCAGCCATCTACCAATTATAAGGTTTATTTTGTAATGCATGCTGCTTCATATTGGTATGTGGTTGTTTGTCTAATCAGATTAATTAACATTACATAAGCAGGTGTTTACTTCAGTGTTAGAGCATGGTTTTAACTGTGCTCAGCTTATTCTGCTCCCCACGGTTTGTAAGTGTTTGTGTACCCCTGCTGATTTTTGAAATGTATTATAATATTTACAATGTGTCTCTGAGCAGTAAAGTGTGAATACATGTTATTACCAAAATTAAAATCTAAGGGTTATTAAAAAAATAAAAAATAAAAAAAAAAAAAAACGGAACAAGACCAGCAGCCACGTTTGGGGACTTTGAAAAACAATGAAAAAATTTGCTGCAGCCAGAAAGGAGGGTTAATAGTACATGTATTTGCACCCAACTTCTATTATACAAACATCATTTGCATGCGCAATGCAAGTCAGATACAGAATATTGTTTTGTATGTTACTATGTTTGTTTTTTTATGTGAGAGTAGAATAAACTACTCTCAACCAAAACAATCCAATGATGGATGGTAAAAGTGATTGCCAGCATCTTAGGTAACCTTAAGAGTATTAACCACAAAGTTTGAAGCCATGAAATCTTACTTTGAAAAGCCTTGTACCATTGGTGCCTGTCTGCTGTAGGTATTCTATTCATATATTGCATGAAAATATACAGAAAAACTGCCCTTTCTTATTGCCTTTATAATTGAAAACATTTATTTTGGGGGGTTTGCAATAGCCGAGATGGTGGGGTCAAAGAGTCCTAGAGCGACAGGTTTCTGTTTTCTTACCCCTGAAGACATGTTCTTAGCACATGTCACCTAGTATTCAAAAAGCACTGCTTTTTGAATTCATACCTAGAGACTTTTCACTCCCTAAAATGTACCTAGTTCATGTGTAAAACCTAAAGAGTTGCATTTAGAGTTGATTGATCCAAACAGGTGTGTGTGGTAAGCGCGTGCATCACACCACTTCCACATGGAGCGGCTTTTGCCACTTAGTTGATTCTGTAAAAGTGCTTTTCTCTACAGATAGCATAAAGCATACATTTCTGAAAAGAGACGGCTAAATGAAATGGCTATGCAAGGTTTCTGTGTATGAGGAGACACACTGACTTGATCTGGACTCTGTTTGCGCTCATGTTGTTATAAACAAAGACTTGATGCTTGATTTGTGGTCTTGGTCTCAAGTTTTATTAGCAATCTCTTCACTTCTAATCTTGAGTGAAAGTGAGTCGATGTGCAAGCCTGCAGCTATGACAGGTGATGCTGTGCACGCTCATATTTTTACTGCGAAAGGGTCCGCCCAATTAATCAGCTAATGATGTTTCATCATAATCTGCTTTGGCTTCATAATAATGATCATAAGCGTGTTTTTCCAGTTGAACACTATTCTCTTACTCCCAGTTTATCAAAAGCACTTCCTGTTGTCTTCATTAGACATTGACATTCTGCCTCATCCTCCCTCCGGACTACACCCAACCTTATTATGCGGTAATTCAGAAATCTTAAAGCTCGACATGACTTTTAAGCGTCTCTGCCTTTAAGGCTTTTGTTTTGACCTCAGTTTCCTTAAAAAAAAAAAAAAAAAAAGCACACTTATCAAGTCTGATCCTAGTTAAGCTACTGCTCTCTCCTGTGTGCTTCAGAGCTTCAAGCTTTCAAAATATCTGTTTCTATAGAAGCATTCCTGTTTGCTGTTTCTAAGTTAATTAATCCATTTTATTAAAAACATACTAATCCTCCTCATTTTTATTGAAGCAGTAAGTGTGTGGGGGTTTTTTCCATATGCGGTTTTTGCATTTTTTATTAGTTTGTGCTAAGTAAACATTATAGCTATATTGCATCTAATGTTTTTATCTCGTCGTGTTTGCTTTATAGCCCTTCTGACAACCAGACGATGTCTCATTATGTTCTGTTGTGCAAACTGTAAAATACAAAGCATGAAGTTCTTTCTTTTTTACGCATCTAATGGATGACGAGGACATTTGACAGCCCTCCATCCATGTAAATGTAAATGGGCTGGACATAAATGCAACTGAAAAATGTTCTTCAGTCGACATTAAAATTGGGGCTGCTCATGTTTACAGAGGTGAACACGTTCACTTTCAAGAACAGAAGGGCATTAGAGAAAGCTGAAAACATTCATTACAAGTGGGTCGGTGGTAGATTATTTATTTAGGTGCCAAACTAATGTCTGCATTCCTTCATCTTGTTTTTTTTTTTCTTCTTTTTCTGCAGGGGGGAGCCATCCAGAATATTGAGTCTCAGCGTTGTCTGGAGCTGGTGGAGAGCAAGCAGTCAGCCTTCACCTTCCAGCTGGCCATTCAGGACTGCACTGGTCAGAAATGGACCATCACAAACATTTTGACTGTCCTGCCGCAGTGAACTCTGTCAGGATGGAGTTATAAAGGAACTATTAGAGTCCAAACAGAGGGGGACGTTTCCAAAAAAACAAAAAAAATAATCAACTCTGGACGAGTTTTTACCCAGAATCTGGACAAGAATACACGTGCTTCAATCATGCACGGACCATCAGTAACTTAATAACCTTTTTCTACCAATGAAATGAGCAAGGAGACAGTCACAGATGGAGCAGATGCTGTCGAAGCTATTAAGCCTGCCATTAAAATGAGATATATTATGGTTTGTTTTTCGAGGGGAAAGGCTCATGAAACCGTGGAAGCAGACTGTTTATTGCAGGAGTGGGCTTGCTTTGTTATTTTGGGTCCCTGTCAGCTTGAGATGGTGCCTGAAACCCCATCTGTCTCTTTGCAGAATCAACAAAACAAGGTGTAGGACCATAATTCTAAAATGTCTGAGTGTATAGATACTTGGGGGGCGGGGGGGGAGGGGGGACTGAGCGGAAAACCTGCCTGGATGCAAAGCAGCTGATGTTTTTGCACAAATCAAACATGGAGGGCCGTCATTAGTCGTTATCGTCCTGTTTGACGCAAGATTGAAGACATCAAAGAAGCTCCAAAGTCTGTCTGAGCAACGACAGAGTGATTTAAACTCACAGCATGATAGAAACTCTGGCCCCTCAGAGGTTTTGTAGTGTGTTTCAAAACTAGATGGGTACCTGCAGGGACCGCACACATGTGGTCAAAGACAAGGACTTTAAGATTTTATGAAACACCTTTGTAATCCTGTCGAGATGACGAAGAACAACTGAATTGGAAACTGAGCAGCAAAGACCTGAATTCATAAGGATTTCAGAAAAACATTTTTTTTTTTTTATTGAGGACCCAACTTTCTTTCTTTCTAAACTGGCCATAGCCAAGAAAGAAGTTACACTTAAAAATGAAACAATTAAACTTTTTATTTTGCAGCACTTTCATCACTTATTGGCACCCTGGGTCAAATGTCAGAGGAACTAACTTTTTACCTCAGTAATATAATTTCACAGTGAACTTTGTTTCTGACAAACAACTTCTTCGTTAGGGAACATTATGCAGCTGAATGACCAAATGAAAACCCATTTTCAGATTCATGGTGTCGGCCTCCTGATTTTTCTTTAGCAAGATTAGCTGGTACTTTGAGAGAGAAACATACTCCCCACCCATGAACAGTCACTGAACAGTTGCTTTTCGATATTTTCATTCCTGATTTTTTTTTTTTTATGCCAAACCCACCACAGTTTGGCATAAAAAAAAAGTAGTAGTAGTACCACAGTCCCAGTAGTTGTCAGCCAGCGGCACATGTTGAAGTCATAGAATAAAAACGCTTTTCCCTGACATGTCTGCCAAAAAATGGATTGGCATATGGGTGACATTTAATAATTTTCATTTTCAAGAGTAGCTAAAAGAAAGAAAAATACTCATTTGTAATTTCTTCTCTGTGACAAAATAAAACTTACCTGATTAATTACAAAAGAAAACTAATTTTAGTGTCAGAAGGTGTCAAGTGTCTTAAGTTCATGCAGCTAATTTATGTAAAAACACTATTTACATAATAGTGTTTATGTAAACAAACACTATCATGTAAATAGTGTTTACAAATGGCTATTTATCAAATAAATAGTCATTTTATATATATTTTTAGGGAAATTTGAAGCCGAATTTACATTTAATTTGTAGTTGGTCAAACTCAGGATTCTGAAACCAATTTAGAAATACATTAAACATAGTCTATTTAAACCTTCAGGTTTTTAATCATAAAACTTTAAAAAACCTTGTTAGCATACACGAAACAGCAAAGAAGTGAAAAACGGTAAAAATCGACTAACTTTAAAAACTAAATGACACAATAAGCAAGATTCTTAGAAAAAATCTATTTTTCTATTAAAATCCTGTTGTGCAACATAACATTTAAAAACATCAAAATAACAATAAATTGTTTTCTAAAAGAAATTTAATGCCAGGCCGTCTGGGGAGTTTTCCAGCATCTTTGGCCGTTTGATAACAGTCTGTATCCGTTAACACCTAAAAGATCCATAACAGAAGACTGTAGAGGCAATTTTTATTTATAATGTAAAAACTCCAGTGCAGGAGAGTTAATTACTTTCAGGAAAGTGTGAACCCAAATGAGGACTTCAGACTAGTTGTGAAGTGGATTCTCTACTTGGCTCTCCTAGAGACATCAGTTTTCACTGACATGTTTCTTTGATCATAGTCAAAATGCTCTGAGCCTCTGAACCTCAAGTGTTGCCTGAAAATTACAGCAGAAATTTGGATATATTCTAGCCTGCGCTTTGGTTCGACTGATGCCAGACATCGGTTAAGAAGAACCCTGCGTCCTGCTGACTCAAATTAAACAAAACTAGTGATTGACACACGTGATATTAAGACAAGTTTAGAAACTGGAAAGATGCAAAGATGTGAGCTGACGTTCGGTACATTTCTTCTTCCTTAATTATCCTCTAATTCAGTCTGTTGCAGCTCTACAGCCGAGTGTCCAACATCAATAGACTTCACAGATGAGACGTATTTGGAGCAGAACACGTTGCCTTATCCCTCAGCAAGTTTAAAAAAAAAAAAAACTCTGTGAAATCACAACTTTTACATCCATCCTCTCAACAGTTTGTGGCAGATTTTGCAGACTTGTTTGAATGGTTAAGAATGTAGCTTTTATTAGAGATCGTAAATTAAATGAATAGCTATGAAGGGTATGAATTAAATCGAGTACAAATATTGACCGCTGGTATTTATCATTTTTAGCTTCCTATATTGCAGACATGTTTTTGCTCCAGGAAACAAAGCATGAGCAATGATGGACTACTTGGGATGGCATAGGAAGTAAATAGCTGATGGAGTAAGGATGCACTTAGCTGAGTGTTGCTCGCTGACGGAGGCCCGGCAGCACAGCTGTTCGCCTGGCATGGTTTATTAAAGCTGACTTTTGATAAACAACCGCACCACTGAAAGTAGCTTCCTGCTAACATTCGTCCCTTAGATATCACAGTCAGTTATTTACAGCTGCAAGGAGAGACCGCTGTGTTTTTGTTTTTGACCATCTCAATGCCAATATCTCTGATTTCAACTGGACACATTAATAATTAGGCAGTTGCTGTTTGCCTTAACTTTTGTATGGCCTAGTTTTAAGCTTGACTTCTTTTTTTTTTCTTTTTTTTTTTTTAGTATCTTTAATTGCACCCCCTCCAATAAGCGACTACTCCAGCTAGACACAAAGATGAGACTTCTACCACAATCAACTACAATAAGCCCTTGCCTTCTGCGTTTCCATGCGGCACATTGTCACTCGATATATGATTGTGCAGATTCTGTAGAAAAAGAACCCCTAGAGGTTCCCACTTTGCCAGGGAGATCCATTTTAATTTGCAATTTTAAATTATGTATCTGCTTCACACGACAGTGGAAAGATCCATCGTGTTTTATTTATATTAGTGCCGTCAACATTGGTTGGCTTTTTTTTGTGTGCCAATATTTGATTAGCTATTCTTTTTAAAGTGGCAAGCATATCTGCATTTGCAAGAAATACAATTAGATTCGATATTCGTGGAAGTGGCGGCGGTGAAGGTTAAACAATCTAGATAAATAGGAAATAAACAAAGATGTGTCGCCAATCAATTTGTTCACCATAAAATCTAATTTCATTGTCAAAAAAGTAGCTTCTAATCGTCGTAAGCATTTTTACTGTTGCTCAGACAGACACTAAATCAAAAATGTTCTCATTCATTTAGCTTTGGCACTGTGATAAATGACCGTGTTTGGCTGCTAATGAACTTTTGCAAATCTGTGTAGGAGTAAATCTGCAATCTGTTAGAGGATGAATTATCCGTTCAGCACTCGCCTCTGTCCAGTAATGAGACTACAGCAGCTCAGACCAGTGTGCCTCTCAGTTTTCCGTCACAACGCGTTGCAGAAAAGAACTAGAGGTTAAGTCAGACACGAAAGAGACGCACTAAACAGATAACGCATTGTAGAACCAAAAGTAGCTTCTTTGTTCCCCATTTTCAGGTACTATGGGCACAGGACGTCGCAACTGAAATGTGTTGAACGATTCTGCAGGAAAAGATAAGTTGATGATGGTTAAGGCCAGAAGTTTTCAGACACATTTCACAGGCACTTATGTCACATTTGGGTCTTTTAACGATGCATTTAAATTAGCATTTCAATTGCTCTTTTTTTATATATATATTTTTGGAATTGTCATTCAACTAAAAACAGTCTAGTTTTGTGCAGATTCTTTCTGCCCTGTACATTGTTAACATTATTTAGGCTCAAATACGGTGCCGTGAAAAGACACAGCTCCCTTTTGTAACTTTCATACACTTTAATACACTGCTCAAAAAAATAAAGGGAACACTCAAATAACACATCCTATATGTGAATGAATGAAATATTCTCATTGAATACTTTGTTCTGTACAAAGTTGAATGTGCTGACGACAAAATCACACAAAAATCACCAATAGAAATCAAATTTATTAACCAATGGAGGCCTGGATTTGGAGCCACACACAAAATTAAAGTGAAATGTTCCCTTTATTTTTTTGAGCAGTATATTTTAATATTTGATTTAATCTCCCTTAGCAAAATGAATCTTGAAAACATGTTGTTGGTTTTTTTGTCACCATTGACCATTACTTCATATTTCAGCCTAAATGCTCACTACTCTCATCAGAAAAATGATATCCTTCATTCCAAAACATGCACCTCAGAATTTTAGCTCAGATCTTTCCTGTGTTACTTGTGGTCAAAGAAAATATCAAACATCCTCATCTAGGTGACCTACTGCATAATAACGCAAGAGCATTTTTAGTACCATCCTTTTTTCTTTATTGTCAAAATGCTGTAAAAAGTAGAATTCTTTGGAAGAACCAAAACACTAACACAGATAAATTAATATGTAAAGAAGGATTTATTAGCATGTTAATCATCTGTACAAGAGGCTGGATTATAAAACAACTCTGCCATCATGTCTTGGTTATTCTGTATAAGAAAAGGCCTTTTTTTTTTTTTTGCTCAATGGGCATTTGCTGCTTATAAAATCTCTTCTCTCGTTTTTGCTGAGCCCAGAAATTAGGCACCGCCATAAAAGATCTGCAATCAACCTCTCAATTATTTAAGAACCCAGACTTCAACAACCTCTGTGAATAATTCATCTTAAAAGCTGGATTAGTTTTAATTATTTAAGCCAGTCGTGTATTGAAAACTTTTCATTGTCAATCATTAGTCAGACGGTGGAGGGAAAAGGTTTAGCACTTTGTCGAAGACTGGACCTGGACTGTGTCTGTTGGCTACTATGTAGCATCTCTTAGCAAATCTTTTGTTGACCCTCAATTTCTTCTTTTTTTTTTTTTTTTTTTTTTTTTTTTTTGGTGCTGGGTTTTTGTTTTCTTTTTTTTTTTGTATT
>NW_015113015.1:88491-89928 GCF_001443285.1 Poecilia latipinna
ATGGGCCCGGGCTTTTTTTTTTTGGTTCTTTTTTGGCTTTCTTTGCAAAATTTTTTTTTTCCCCCAATTTTTTTTTTTTTTTTTTTTTTTTTTTTTTTTTTTTTGTGGCTCAGGCTTGTAGATCCTGAATTTTTGGAAGTATCTCAATTTTTGGGAAGCTTTTACAATGTTAAGTCATGAAAATTGTCCAAGCTATTTTATTAGTGTATTTAAACTAAATATTTATAAGTGCCAATAATAAAAATGGATGATGTCAATACTTCTTCAGTTTGATTTTTTTTTCCACCTACTTATTTTTTTTTTTTAATGTATGAACATCAAGGCAATGTAAATGCTCATTTTAAGAGCCAAAACACAGAAGTTTCTCTCATAAAAACATATTTTCCCTCAAGTTGTTGATTCATTAGACAGACCTAGTAAGACTGTATCTTTATAACTACTATTATATGGAGTATGAGAATACTGGTCAATCCTGGAAAAGCTTCCAATTGTTTTTGTCACATCATGTGTAAGGCTGCAGGAGATTATCACTTTTTTCAAGAAATTACTTGTTCCAATTATCCAATCCCCCAAATCGGTATTTTGTTGTAAATGAAAGTAAAAAAAAAAAAAAAAAAAAAAAAAAAAAAGCAAAGGTAACTTACTAAAGGAGCCCGTCTGTCAACCCTGTGATGACCTGCCCCAATGCGACGACGTTTTAAAAACTTTAGAGAAACGATCGTTGTCTCGAAAACGCAAACGGCACTGGAAATGTTTGATGATACCCCCCAAAATGATCACAGCATGCTTAAAAGACCAGAAGAAGACGCAACACAGCAAAAACAAGTTCAGAGGTGCAAATATGATTTTGCGCATGCCATCGGTGCCTCTTCACCGACTGCATAAATGTTCAACAATGGGCAGATTTTGCTTTGCCATACCAAACAATTAGAGGAGCCCAAAACATTTGCCTGCAGTTGTTGTGTAATCGGGAGCTACATCAGGTTTCCTTTTGTTTTAAGTCTCCTTCCGCCATCTTGACTCCCAAGAAACGCCACCATCACAGGATTAAATGCGACAGATCTCTCACACCCTGACGTCCGTGGTCACGAAATCTTTTAAGCTGTTAGTGCTGGAGCATTTGAAGAACATCACAGCCCCCCTGCTGGGCCCCCTGCAATTTGCTTACCAGGCAAAAAAACGTCAGCAGATGATGCAGTCAACTCAGAGCTACACTTCAGGCTACACCCCCTCAACCACCCAGGGTTCGTACACCAAGATCCTGTTTGTAGACTTCAGCTCAACTTTCAACGCCATCAAGCCAGACAACCTCCACCAGCATCTGGGGCAAATTCTTTTTTGACTACATTATAGTTTTTATTTTTATTTTTTTTTTTTTGGGGGGGGGGGGGGTTTTTAACCCTGAAAATTCCAGCAGGGAGGGTTTTTAGGGGACAG
>NW_015113015.1:93210-119408 GCF_001443285.1 Poecilia latipinna
AATTTTTTTTTTTGTTAATTTATTTTTTTTTTTTTTTTTTTTTTTTTTTGGGGGGGGGGGGGATTTTTAACCCTGAAGATGACAGCAGGCAGAGTTTTTAGTGGACAGCCTGCTTTTTTTGATGATGTCAAAACTTTAAAACTCTGACATCAAAGCAGGCTAAATAAAACTTCCTCAGGGCAGTTTGTCCTCTGTAGTGCAGATGTGCCAGGGGCAGAAGAAGTGTGGGCCTCTTCAGTCTTGTATCCTGTGAGGACACTCTAATTATCACCCTCGTGCAGCAACCTACTCTCTCGTTAGGGTGCTGAAAAGCTGGCTGGACTCGCTCCGTCTCTCACTCTGTCATTTTTTTTCCCTCCTTCCTCCTCTCACTCTTCCTCTCTTTAATTCCCCCTTTTCTCCTGCTGCCATCCCCTCTGTTTTAATAGGGGCCATTATGGAGAACATGCATCTTCGCTAAAGAGAAACCCATCCTTTCGCACACTGGCCTCTTAAAGAGCTACAGTAATGCTAAGCAATCAAAACATCCTCCCCATAAACAGCAAAGCATCCCCTTGGATAATTTGTCATAAAATGGGGATCTCTGTGCTCGTATTGTTTGAGGGAGTTAACCTGAACACCTCATAAACAAGCCTGAGACCTTCTTCTAACATCAAATGCGTTGTAACCCAGCACTTTCAATGAGCCATGAGCCACAGCGATCATCGCACACAGACCGGTAGCACTAAAGGCCGGCTGAGTGATTAAAGCCAGTGCAGCAGTCTGAGGCCTTGAAGCGAGCGTTAACAACGCGGCGCCAACCTTCGCTCACGCCTCATTGGCTCAGGCTTCTGCTGAGTAACCACTGCGACTTAATTGAAGGGTACACTTCGTTAACGGCGTTGCCAGGTGACCAAGAGGGGCTTAATTGAAGGCCAACGCTCTGTTGGATCTGTGCCATTCCATCAATCAGGTGCATTAGCAGGAGCCAGGCTCTTTGTCTTCGCTGGCAGGGGAATGTGCTGACTGCAAGAGGGAGGAAGAAGGAGCAGAGAGAGAAACGTGGAGCAAAGGAGCAGAAGAGGAGAGGAGAGAAGAGAGGAGGGTCCATGGGAGTAAGAAAGTCCTCGGAGAACTGATTTTCAGATTAAACCACAAATGCTACATCAGCAAAATTATTAAACGGGGGATAAAAAAAATGAAAGACCCAATCTTCTTTTGGGGTGAAATCTTTGCTGAGCAGAGAAAAGATCAGAAGCTGAAAGGAATGACAGAAATTCTTTGGCTCCGTTCAGCTTAAAGCAGGAAGCCTGTTATTCTCTGCAGAACCAACGGAACTTACATTAGAAATATGTTATCTTCTACAAAGCCGTGTCAGAGTTTTTTGTTTGTTTGTTTGTTTTTGTTTTTGTTTTGTTTTGTTTTTTTGTTTTTTTGCTGTTTTATTAATAACCAAGACAAATTCCTCCCAACAGGTTTCCCCAAATACATGCCTCTGATGAGATCAAACAAGCCAACGGATCAGAGATCTTTTACGTGTTTTATTTCTCTTCTTCTTCATTCATGTTTATATTTAAACTCAATGTTAACTTACATTCTGTGACTGCTAAAATGATGAGTGATGCCCACTCTAAACAGTGACTTTTTTCTCTTTTGTAATTCATTTGGTGATGGAGTCATTGTCCGTTTGGAAAACCTAAAGGTATCCAACCTTTAACTTTTGGCTGATAACGTAAGATGTTTCCACACAACATTTTTCCCTCCCCCATCATGTTTCTTCCCCATGATTTTGAAGTGCACCACTCCTTCCTGCAGCAAAACACCCACACAACATGATGCGTTCTTCACATTTGGGATGGTATTCCCCGGCTTACAAGCTTCACCCTTTTTCTTCTTAAAAACGTAATGCCCACTGTGTGCTAACATTTCAATTTTAGCCTCCTCAGATGATAGGAAGTGCCTTTAAAAGTTACGATATTTGGACGTAGTGCCTTAACATAAATGCACAGGTGTGCTTCCAATTTTCTCACCTGTCATGAACAGAAACTTGCAAGGCCATGACTTTATTAGGCTTTCAATAAATTGCCTTAAGCAGTGTTGGTCAATTCTAGTCATTTTAGATGTGTCTCTGTTCCAGCACACCTAATTCAAATGATTGCATTATCTCCGCTGCATGCTATCAGACGCTGCAGAAGCCTGTAAATCACCCACTTAAAAAGTCAGGTGTTTGGCAGAAGGGATACACCTAAAACATGTAGGGTCGGGGTCCCTGAGGACCAAATTGAGAAATATTGGCTTAAAGACCCAGTAATCTTCTGAATTCAGAAAAGAAAGAAGAGAGAATTTAAATAAAGCTTTCCTTCGCTCAATACCCTGACATGTAGCATCTAAAAATATGTGGGTATTATCTAACTGGCATGAAACAAGAAAAGTGTCGTCTGATTTCTAGGTTACACCAGCTGGAAGAAGTAAGAAATCCCATTTTTTAGCACTCAGTCCTCCTAGGCAGCATCCGTGTCAAAGTACTGGAAAATTATGCAACAACTGCAGATTATGAGTACAGAATAATATGTAATTTTTTTTCCATTTTGTGAGCTGAACTTGCGCTCTAACAAACCAGTCACAAAAATTCAAACATCAATCTCGGCCATGTACATCACTGTTTGCTTCAGACTTAGAGGGTTTTTTTCTTTTTCTGTTTCATTGTGCTTTTTTTTTTTTTTTTGAAAGCCTGCTGTTGAAAGCCCATCCCTGTTTTTGTGTCAGCATAAATTCATTTGAAGAAAAAAAAAATTCCAGATAGTATCTTAAAAAAAATACACCTGATTTAGAGTAATTTGGGCTCCTGTGACCCATTTGATTATGTTAATTTTCCTGTCTGTGAGGACCAAACATAAGCTCCTGTGCAAACAACAAGGTGAGATAACAGAATTTGAAAATAAATATTTTTTTTTATCATGATGGAAAGTCTTGAGAGACATAATTTACCACCATCAAACACCCGGTATTTAGGTCAGGGTTAATTAAACTAATGAGCGCAACTTATCAGGAAGCAGAGGGAGCTCCCATGCAGGTCTGCAGCCTGAATAGATTCAACCCGACATCCTGGAGCATGCAGGACTCTTGTCTGTTTACTGTGACAGCTTTCAAGCTGGGGGGGACGAAAAACAATAAAATAAAAAGATGTTTTATAAACCCCGCCGTACTGCAAAAAGCACTGCCATGGACACACTTGACGCTGAAGAACTTTTCTGCACAGAACACCTGAGGAAGAAGCTGTCACCGACAACTCCAGCGCAACTGTGAGAGACCCCTAAAAGGTCAGCAGCGTGGGGCTTGATGAAGGATGTCAGAAGACTCCCTGCAGGTTGGAAGATGCCCGACACTCTGCTCCGTCTGCTGCGCTTCCTTCCATACGCCGCTCTGCCTCCCACACAGACATTACAACCACAGTGCAGCGAGAGTTGTGCAACTGCGTCTGGTTACCTGATGACTGTCAGAAGCATCTGACAAATAAACATTCTTCCGAATCAAAACACAGGGCCTCGCGTACGCAGCCCTGAAGCCCTGAAGGTGCGATGCAGAGTACCCGCTTCTCGTGAGGTGGAGTTATTTGTGCAGACGACTGGGAAGTTATGAGAAGTTCTTCTCTGGGCCAGAAATCTCTTAAGTTATTAGTGTTTAACAGCGTGGGAGAGACTCTCCGCTGCCAGATCCAAACTGCTTCTTGCTGAGGGAGGCTGCTCTGTCACCCCAGAGGCATAAAGCCAGTGTTTTTATTCTCCGTTCGCACTCCTAAGTTGTACTTTAAAAAAAAAAAAGTGGATTTAAGCTTATAACTTTATGAAGAATTTGACAACCAGTGAATTTGCTGGATGTTGCTGTGAGTTGCTGTGACTCCAGCATGTGATACTGACGTCCTCAGCACAACAAAATATACTTTAGAAAATATGACCCGAAAGAAAATAAAAAGAAACAACAACTGATGGACAACAAAGTAGAACCAGCTGAAAAACGGCAATGAAACTCGACAACAGTCACTACTGTTTACAAAATCGCAAAACATTTACTTATAAAGAGCATATACAATTCAGCTCAAAGTTATTGACACTGCTGGTAAATTAAGCCACACTTTTTTCATGTCAAGATTTGTAACTTTCCCCACCTTGTGTCATTTGTACTTTCTCTACATTATTCTTTCTTGAACCAATGTTGGTCTGTGAAATGTTGTTTTTTTCACATCTTTTCAGTCCCAAACATTCTCATGGGTAAATGTTTTGTTTGGGCAATTTAAACCTGACCTACTACTCGTTTCAGTATGTAGAACATGAAGATTTGAGGAGTGATTTCAAAACTTTTGCTCCACATAGACTCTCTTTAACCTCACAAACTCAGTAGTAATCCTCCAATTCTGGGATCAATACATCTTATCTTATCTTATCTTATCTTATCTTATCTTGTTCAGTTATATTTTTTCTCCATGTAAACAACTGGGGATTAAACACTCCTTATAAACAGCTGAAGTTTTAAACCCTGATTTTACAAGAAAAGCATGACATGCATACTGCAACCAATTGCCTTCTGAAGGATGGCTACCGATCATCCTCTACACAAAAGCCAGACTTAAAGGAAGAGCAACAAGAGCAAAGACACTGTTGAAGGAAAACCATAAGCAATCCTGCAAGCCATCAAGACGATAAGGCAAACATATCGAGGAAGTTGTTCTAGTGAGACGAGAGCAAAACAGAACTGTCTGGCCTCCTGCAAACAAGAGGCCAAACAATGACTATGCAATGCTCATGCAAGACCATGCAATGGTCGTTTGCATGGTCAGTATGCAAAAGGCCATGTGACATAAAACTAACACACACTGAATACACTGAATTTACCACCAAACTTTGAAACGTGGTGGGGATAGCGTCATGCTACTCAGTCTGACTGAGCTCTAGTGATTTTACAAAGAACAATGGACAAGGGTTTGAGTCTTTGGATGTGCCAATCTGGTAGAGACACGCCCATAATTTATGATCCAATTTGCCTTGCTTCTGAAATCTTCAACAAATTCATTGATGTTTTAAAAAATGTTTTATGTTTTTATATTCAATTTCTTCATCCAACTGTAAAATCCCTTGTTGAATATTAGAAACTTTAAAGATTTATGTAGCTTCAGTAGCTAAAATAAAAAAAAGTGAAATATTGTATGATTGATTTTATGTATTTAGCAGACTCATGGTCCACATAGGAAATATTACTTTCAGAATTTTCTTTACAGTTTTTTTTTTCTTTACTGTTTTGTTTATTGAAAAGGGAAATTCTGACTTATTTATACCAGGAGTCATATTGAATGCGTTTGGTGTTATCTGTACCGCAGTGTTCCACAGATCTGTCAGAGAGAAAGGATATCTCATAAGTAAACAGGTCCCCACCCAATAAAAAGATAGAGTAAAAGTGTACAGCTCTTCAACAGCATTTTCAAGACATCCCATGGTGACGGAAAAAAGAAAAAAAAAGAGAGTGTATTAGCAGGCCTGTCATGTAACGAGTGGCAGGATATATTACAGCTGGAAGCGGTTTTAAAACAAGTTGGAGCCCTTCCAGGAAAGTCTCAGAGCAATATCTTCAGTCGTATGGCTTGGAAAAGGCATTCTGCTGCTGTTGCTACTGGCAGTAGAGTTACTGACAATATTTAATACTGTATAGATTTTACCTGCTGGGAAATCATTTCACAAGGTCTGTGGGGCTTCAATAAAACTAGAATACAAATGTCAGCTGTTGTGAAAGTCCACAAACTTTGTTCTACAATAGTTTCTTCCAAACAACAGATGTGACCCGTGTAATTTTATTATTATTATCTATCATTAAATGTCATTTGTGTAATTCAAATGCTTTTAAAATAATCACGGCCCAACTCTAGACAGTTGTTTAACAGAGAAAATGGGTTCAAATAGGTAAAATGTAAGAGAAACACTGCCATCATGTGGTAAAATGTAAAAACGACCAATACTAAAAATAAAGCCTAACATAACTAACTGTGTAGTCGTTTGTAACATTGTAAGTTAAATTGCACACATACAAGTAAACACCAATAGTTATTTAGTCACAGTTATTGTGTTTTAATTAGAACAGTCTTTCAGCGGAACCTCACAGAGCCGTTTATATGTTGCTAGTCGGACTTGTATTCCAGTTACACTGAAACCAACGCTACTTGCTGGAGAGAAGCCTGCTCAGCGTAGTGTTTTGGTCATGTTGAAGAATGTTCTGAGCAGGTTGGTGACAGAAACAGGTCGTGTTCACCGTCATGTGAATCGCGCTTCGTCCATACAGACGCTGACAACCTGCCGTGTGTCGGTGAGGAGCTTCGCCGAGGTGAAGGACGAGGTGCAGCTTCCTTTCGACTCCTCCCTGCTGGAAGTACTGGTCTGTCCGCTGTCCAAGAAGCCACTGAGGTAAACAGGTGACTGGGTTTCTCTCTGAAGGGTGTCGGGGGCAGAAAGGTACATTTGAGATTGAAACAGTGAGACTGATTTAACAGGACGACGGGGACGTCGGCATCCGACTTGATTAAAGGGCTATTCCGCTGCTTTTAACGGCCCCGAACAAACTATAATCTTAGTTCCCAAAATAAAATGCTCACCTGAATTTGACTATAGATAAACGAATTTTATCCCGAAACCACCTCAGTCAGAGGTACTCTATAATCTGCTCTCAAAAAACAACCATAAAATAAACAACCTTTTGTCAATTCCTTTCTTTTTCGCACAGGTGCGCTACCTACTAATGCTACCTACCTACCTACAACGGCACAAAATTGCAATACTTAGACATGTCAAAAATGTATTCTACATTAAAGACAGCTTATAGAAAATCCAGGTTTTTAATTAATTAACCTGTACTAAATTTATAACTCAAAAAAGAGCCACGGTAAAGCCTTTTTTTTTCATAATCTTGAATAGGGTTCAACCTGAAAACTTAAACTACTTAGAAAGGTGACTAGTATAATTTTTATTTGCACATTTTCCAGTAGGCAGTAATGGTGATTTGTGTATTTAGTTTATGAAAACTCAAGGATGCTATAGCTCATCTGGCTTCTTACCAATTAGCTTTCAAGCTAAAAAACAAAACAAAAAAGAAGACCTTAGAATTTGCCTTTTTGTAATCTGAACCCAGACTGCTACAGTATAAAATGGCAAAGCGCTGAATCCCATGTCTCACTGTATAAGTTTGCAAGCATACAAGTTATATGATGTTTTCTTAAGTCATTCTGTAGTATTTTTTTTACACCAGAAAATAAGCAAATTGATAAGGAAATAAAATCAAAGTATTATTGTAGAATGCATTCATAAAAACCTTCTCGTTTGTGTATAGTAGCAGGTGGTCATGGCAGAATAACACGTCTTCTCCATCTCCAGGTACGACGCCAACACCAATGAGCTGATCAACGAGGAGCTCGGCATCGCTTATCCCATCGTTGACGGCATTCCAAACATGATCCCGCAGGAGGCCAGGCTGATACAGAAAGACACTCAAACTCCAAAGACACCTGCAGAGTAGAATATCTTTGTTGGACCGAACTCTAACTAACATACATCTATCCTCTGACTGACTTAGTGATTTGAATCCAGTGGTGGGTTATTGTTGAACTGCCAGAATGTTCTCCCTGTCCATGATGGTGGGACTGGTTCCCATTGTGTCTCTTTGTGGTTTGTTCTTCTCTGCCGCTGTGGATGAGAACTTCCCTCAGGGCTGCACCAGCAGCAACAGTCTGTGTTTCTACAGCCTGCTGCTGCCGGTCACCATCCCAGTCTATGTCTTCTTCCACCTTTGGAGCTGGATGGGGATCAAGCTCTTCAGGCACAACTAGACTTAGAATGTTAAAGGTTCTCATCCAGAAAAATTTATATATTTTCTGACGTAACTTGGGATTTTTCAGCTCCTTGAGTTCATGCTTGATACGTATTTTTCAAACAACAATGCAGAGCTCTTAGAAATCTGCCAAGATGGAGGTATTCTGGATTTTTTTTTCTGTACCCCGACACTAGTCTCAGTGTAAATGTCAAACGCCTGTGTATACAACCTAAAGCTTCTGTTTCTATAGAGATTAAACAAATAAATCTGTGCTGAATCCTCTTGAGAAATTTGTAGCCTGTTTTTATAGTGAAAGGAAGTGAACCGCACTATCTTTTCAATAAATTAACTTTAATAGATAAAAGGCAATTTTCTTACATAACAAATTCACGAACTACAGTTTGTCAAATATAAAAATTGGCGTTGGAGAATTTCTTAAACTTCAAAGCTTGTAACAAAATAACTGTAGAAAATGTAACATTGACAGAATGAACTAGAAATTCATACAAAGTTTATGGTTGGAACTGCAAAAGGCAACTGATTTTTAACCACTTGGTGTAAGTTAAAACAATAGTACCTGCTAAATTATTACTGACAACAATGGCTCTTAAGCTCATGTCACAAGCATGCTGAGAGAAATCCAGATGGTCTAAGCCCTCTTGCTACAAAAATGAGATGAGCTCAAACTTTTCATTTTCTTCCTGAATGGCACTTCTTGGATTCAACATCTCTTCCCCGAGCGAGTTTCATCAGCGGCGAATACGGACGAGGCGAGTGCCCCTCTCCCTTTGTCTTGAAGAAGAAGGGCTTGTTGAGTCTCAGCTGAACCACTCCGACCTGAAATCCGAGAAAAAGAAAAAGATCAGCAGTGGCACAACACCATCACTGACTCTGTTTTTGTGTAAACATAATAGTAAGATGTCTAACCGCGAAAAACAGTATGGAAAGTGTGGAAAGTATTTTCCAGGTCTAGATGAGGACAGAAATGACTGATTTCCTCACATCCTTAAAGGGGAAACAAATTCTATAAATTGTGCATTTAAAATGTATGTAGTAATTAAAAATTATTGAAATATCTCTCAAGTTTGATTGTGAATGAGGTATTTTTTGCTAGTTTAGTAAAACAATTAAAGCTCCTTACCTACATAAAAACTCAAAAACAAAAGGTAGCAATATATTTATCTAAAGGTGCGTCTTGATGAACTAGAATGTCATTGAAAAACATTTCCAGAAGAACAATGTTAACTTACTAAATCCAATTTGAATTTGACGAGTGTTTGTGATCAAGGTTTCTACCATCTACCTTGAAACTACGACGAAAAGTTTGTTTGGAGCAGCCAATGTGAACCTTTTCGACCTCATCACTCACACACAATGCTGTTAGTGGTATTGGTGCAGAAAGCAACATTGATGCTCCATGGATGTTTCTTCCGCTTCCCTTCGAATGGGTGTCCCAAGAGTGCAATGATCCCCAAACTCAGATCAAAGCTGGTTTCAATTGACTCCACCAATCAAACACTGAGCCCAGAATTATAGCGAAAGGTTGTTAATTTGATATATTTGACCCTGTATGTAAAATGTGACCTTATCTGGCTTAATAAAATAAATAAATAAATTCAAGCTCATGAACTTTGTGCTTGTTTTTAAAGTAAAAGTCGTGTAATTATTCAATGCAGGAAAATAAATGAAAATAAATTTTCAAATAAATTATGAAAAGCCCCAAGTTATATTCAAGGCTCCTAATAAGAGTCTGTTTAAATTGCTCACCAAAACTGTACGCCAATTAGCATCAGTAGGTAGCACACAAATCAATTATTTTGTGCACATTGGTAGTGTCATATAAGATCAACTAAAATTTCACCTAAAGTATAGAGAATTTTGTTTTTACAGCCAACCAGTGAATTGGTTTGCACAAATCAGCATTTTTTTTTTTTTTATTATTTGCTTATTTTCAAAGATATGATTGTAAATGCCTGAGTCTGAGTGGTGTCACCTGGCTCACATCTTTCTTCCCAGCGTGGCAGTGGTGGTCGTCCTCACTGGAGGTAGTGGTGTTGACCGACTTGGTTTCAGCTTCTGACTGAGGGCTCGGAGTGTTTTCACATGAGGGTTCCTTCTTAGCCGCTGCTGCATTCTGCTCAGGACTTTTTTTTGCTTTGTGTTTTCTGTAGACCTCACGTGTCTTCCCTTGCTCTCCCCTCGCTCTCTGTGGCAAGCTAAGATCCAAAGGTTTCATGTTCTGAGATTCCGAAGTGGCTCTGTTTTTCTGGCAGAAGCGGAGGTAGGAGGAGAGCTCGGCGGTGAAGAAGTTTTCAGTCTGAGTTGAAGTGTTTGCTAAAGCAGGACACGGGGGCGGCTCACCAATGTCCAGACGATCTGAGCAGCATCGTTTGATCAGCACACCGTCCGGGGTTGGGTTTACAATCATCGGATCATCCAAGAAAGGATTGTGCTTCTCATGTTGAGATGCTGCTTTCTCTCCAGCTTGGCTCGAGTGTTTATGAAGCGGATCGATTTCTTCCTCCCGGTCTGTTTTTGTTTCCCGCACACACAGATGTATTGCTCCGTCCTGTCCTTTATCTGATGTTTCATTACATTGTTTTCTCTCTCCCACAGCAGAGTGCCGGTTCTTGTCTTGCTGAGGGGATGCAGAAATAATTCCGTCACTGGATTCGCTGCCGGAAGAGTCCGGGCTTCTCGCTCTGAACGTCTTCTGGGTGATGAACAGGTCCTGGCTGTTTATATCATCACTGTTGTACTGAAAGTCATTGTCATGTGGTTTAATCTGGCTTTTTCCCATCACCTGGGAGCAGCTCTCGCCTTTTCTCGCGGCTTCCATGTCTTTTGGTGACGAAGAGGTGAAGATTGGACGCTTGACACGTATGTAGGAGGGCAACCCAAACGCCACCATCTTCTTTTTCTTGGTTTCTTTCACAGATTTTCCAGATAAAGAGTTTAGCGTCTCGTTTTGGCAAGTGGCAAGCTTTTCACCACCCTCGAAGAGCTTCAGATCAAGATTCAATGCTAATTTGTTTTTCTTTTTTTCCTTCCCTTTCTTCTTGTCCCTATCTTTTTCCTTCTTCTTTTCTTTTTTCTTTTCCTTCTTTGCCATTATGGCTTCTTTGAATTTGGAGTTTTTCTTTTCCTTCTGGACACTCTCCTTTATCTTTGTGGGACTGCGCGTTTTATGTTTTGCAGTTTTCTTGTTCTTCTTGTAGTCTTTCTTTGGTTTACTTTTCAATGGTGAAGGCCAAAGTCCTTTGAAGAAGTCTGCAGCCTCACAGTCACTCATGGCTCTTGGACAAAAGACAGAAAAAAGACACACATTATTCTAGATAAACGCATGTATAACTTTATCCTGAGAGGTTACCAAGCTTTGAGTATTTTTTGAAAGCTTTCAAAAGATTTGTTATATCCCATTTTTTACAACTGAAAAGATTTGAAGACACAATGCATGCGCAAAGGTGAAACATGTTACAAATACAAAGCTGAAATCGAGTGAACAGAACATCCGGGAAATGTTCCACACTAATCTTTAAAAACCAGACACTTCATTCCGGCAACTTGTTAAACAGTAACTGCTCAGAAAATTATATTGTAGACTTTATGTTTATTAGAATATCCCGTATTTAGGATATTAGCTTAGCCTGATACAGAAGCTAGTGCTTCGTAAGCACGTCAATGAGAGATATTCAACATTGCAACATCTCAAAAAATGTACCACATAGAAATACTCCTAAGACGGACGGAACTATTGTAATAAGCTAACTGCGTAAGTTTAATGTAAGTTGTTACATTAAAAAGTAACAACTTAAAATTGCCGCGGTCCAGAGAATTACCAATCACAAACAAAATTGTAAAAAAAAAAAAAAGGAATATTTTTTTACACATCTAGTTTCTTCTTATACATTTAGCTCCCTATTTTTTGTTTTTCCAAGCTGGTAATTCAACTGTCTCCTGTATATTTTACTTTACTTACCAGAAAACTGCTGGTAGTAGCATGAGATAAAAAGGATTTAGCAAACTCACCGGCTGAAGCCAACAAGACTTGGTGTCTTTAGGACCTCAATAGGTCCTTCACCAATAGGACCTTCACCAATAGGACCTCTCTCTCTCTCTCTCTCTTTCTCTCTCTCTCTCTCTTTTACCACTCAGTGCTTATTTTTGCCTAATTATATGCTTCATACGGGTTGAAATTTAGGTAAAAACGATATGAAACGCTTTTTGATATTATAACTACCTTCGAAGAGAAGTTTCAGTGGCCCAGTCAGCGATTTCACCTCAAAGAGGCCGCCGCCTCTGCTCGTGGTGCTTTCAAGTACACCACGTAAAGCTGGTGTCTAACTATTTGCATTTTCACTTTTTAAATCTAAATTTAGCAATAAGTTTTATTTAACTAATATTTGAGAAAATTTAATTTGAGTTCTGTTAAAAAGAAGTTTTACTCATGAGTGTAAGTCTTTAATCAATGTTTAATTTCCACCTGAAGGAGGCTAATCTTTTCAATTATGTAAAAATAGTTTGGACCACTGTCGCCATGGGCGCTTACTATGTGCATTTTCAGTTTACAAGAACAGGCTTCGGAATCAAACGCATTTAAAGAAATTCACTAATATGTACACACACAGTCATATTCAATAAATGCTTTTTGATGAGGCTCACTTTTCACATTAAAGCCGCCTCATTAAAATAACCCTTAAACATACTTTTCATTAAAACCATATTTTTTTGTACTATAATTTTTTTTATATATAGGTTTGATGTAATATTCTAATTTTATGTTATGTTTTTGTTACTGAAAAAAACATAAAATCATAATGATAAAGAGAAACAAAGTTTGGAAAATACCAGGAACTATAGAGATATAGTTCCTGAAATAAATTGACTTTTCAGTAATATTCTGACTTATTCTGAAATCTTAAACAATCTGCAAACAAAAGAGTCTTAGCATAAAAAACAAGAATTTGTAATTTGCTTTTAGCGTTCATACATTATTTCTGATCAATTGCGTGAATAATCCAAATAAACCGTCTACCTCCACTCCTCCTACTCTATATGATCACACTCACTGCTATGCTGTGACTCAGACTTTCTCTGCAAGTCAGTTAAAGCTTGAAACTTTCTCTGACAGAGACCGCCTGGGGGTGATCCTAAGTGGGCTAAAACATATTTTAGACAACACAGCGGCCTGTTTTTAGTGATATTGTTCAAGCCCACTGATTGGTTTGTAAACCAATAGGCTGCTAATCTCATCCAAAAAGTCGATCTTCGTAGAAAACTTGCTTTTCAGTTCAAAATCTTTACCTAGAGAATTTTTAAAAGCTTCTTTTTGTTGTTCTGTCTAAGGCCATGGATGTGAATAATGAAATTTCACTTTAAATTACTAAGTTACATCCTTTCATTTAGTATAACCTACCTATTGCACATTTACAGTGGAGGGGTCTCACCCAGCTGTCTATGGGCGAGACAAAGAGTCTCCCTGGACCTGTCACCAGTCCAAAACTCTGTAACACAAAGATACGCAGGATAAACAAGAATGCATACACTCTGAAGATCACACTCTGCACAGCAATTTAGAGTGATTAATTACAGTGTTACGTGCATGGTTTTGAACTGTGCAAAGAAACTGGAGTGCCCAGAGAGAACCTAGGCATGCAGAGACAAAATACAAACTATGCGAGCTTCGACCGGGATTTGACATTAGCGGTGGCACGTGCACCCATGTAAATGTTTTTTTTCTCTCATCTAACCCAATTATTTTATAACTTTTATAACAAGTACCATCTCAGTAAACACTGCATTTTCAAAACCAACATTTACAATCAATTTTAAAGCAGCATGCTACGAGACCTGGATTTTTTCATCCATCACTTATCTTCTGACTTTTTCTGAGACTGGGTTGCTAGGGAAACAGATCAAGGAAAGAAAACTATCTCACTCTTTCGGTCATGTTCTACACCTCCAAAAGAACCTGACCCTAACCCTATGGTCAGAACACAGACGGAGCAGGAAACTGAAAGCTTTTTTGTTCTTTCTCCACCACAACAATCTGGAAAAGAGTGAGCGTTACAGTCACAAGACTTCAATCTGTCGATCCATCTTCTTCTCCTTTCTACCATCATTTGTGAACAAGACACCTGAACTCCTCCTCAGCTGAGAACAGTTGGCTTCAGATAGAGAGAAGCAGACTCTCAAAACATGATGAAATCAAATTACTTGACTTTTTAAATTTGTTGTGATATCATTTTATTGAACTCCAAGACACTGACACTTTTTTTTTTTTTTACATAGGCATAAAAGGATACAGAAAGGTGAGAAAATGCCACATTTGTTGAGTCTATCAAAAACTGAAAACAGGACATATTTAAATGTCTGGGTTGTTGCAAGCTCTCAGACATATTCAGCCTCGCTGATGTGCAAAGAGAGACCGAATAGATGCATTAGATTGATGTCAGTTTTTGTATAAACTCGTTTGTCTCTTGCCTGAGGTGTTGAATTGCACATTATGACTTGCAGATTTGCACCATCCTCAGGCCCCTTTCTTCTCTTTCTGCTGCATTTATGCAGCAGGAAGGTCGACTCTGCGGACTTACCTGTCTTGACTGGGAATTCACCTGAAGAAGTTCGACGTTTTCTCCATGGGTGAAATACTTTGGGTATTTTTTTTTTATTATTATTTAGTTTAATCCTAGGATGACAAAAAATGAACAGATTATGTTTCACTTAATCAACCAAATTTTGTTGAACAATCTCAACTATCCTTTAATTAACATTACCAGCTTCGTTCCAAAATATGGATAAATGAAAATGTTGTTCTTTTCATGCCTGACATCAATTAGTGTGAAACTGAAGAACCTTAATAAATAAAGTCCAGTAGTTCTTGCAAGGTTTTTCTGGCATTGGCATAAATGTGTCTTTTGGATAAAGCTTTAGTTTGTGGAATAGTTGCAAAACTTACAAGAATCCCATTACCTCCTACCAACAATAAAATACACAAAAATGGTGTCAACGAATAAAACATGGGATGATGGTGATTTTACATGAACATTTCTACAACTTTGATGGAAAGAAGACAAGAACAACTGGTCTGCAAAGCTTCCAAGAAGCTGACAGCAACTCTGTAGGAGCTGTAAGGATTTCTTCTTAGTGTTGGTTGTGTTCTTTACATCCTCCTATATTTGTTGGTAGTTGAAAGAGAGAAATATTTTAATTCCAAAAACATAAAAAAAAATAATAATAATAACATCCTGGCTTGAGTAAAAATCTCTCATAACCTTGTGAGAGCTTGTTACTGTCTTTTTAACTACACTCAAACTTTTGGGCCACAACACCAAAAGATATTGCGCTAAGACACCAGTCCAACAAACGAATGTCAAACTCACAGTGAAACATGACGGGAACATTATGCTACCAATCATAAATACTTGGAGGCTTTTACAATGTAGAAACTGCAAATACTGCCAAACCAAGCTACTATTTTCTGATCGATTCCTGTTAGATTTAATGCTTAAATTTAATGAAAATGTCTGACCCAACATCACTATTCATCATCCGTGGACTTTCATAATGTCAAGCCAAACTGCAGTGAAAAACATATTGTCTATTTTTGATTTAAATTTACAGTAGTGAAGCTTCAATTGACCACAAATAACTCTGAGTTGGCTACTGTGTGACTGATATATGACTCGGTTTCTTTCCCTTTCTCTCCCTGTCAGTTAATTATAGGATGAAAGAAGAAAAGAGGCATTACAATAATTGCTAAAATGCTTTGCACTGAAAGCAGCTGTGTGGTTCTTGATCATCTAAAATTAGCCCATTTGGAGCTCTAGTAGTGCAATTTTGTTGTTGGAAATATGATTAAAAAAAAAATCTTATAATCCTCCAGCTTAATGGGCTCATTATGCTCCCACATTTATGTTTGGGGTCTTGTAATTTTGCCTGTGGGGAGGTTTCTGTTGCCATGCCGATGGCATAAACCTGGAAATATTCTCTCAGATCGACTGTGCTTAAACACCCTCTTCTTTCTTTGCAAATGAAAGCTGAAAAATGAGGTCCACATATATTGAGCCACTTTTTGAACAAGTAATTTCCTTGACACAACTTTTCCCATGAATTGATTGTTCCTAGGATTGATTATTTATTTATTTATTTATTTATTTATTTATTTATTTATTTTATGTAGGTTGCAGTATTCACTGTCAAATACATTTTCGTCAAATACCAAACTATGACTTTTCTGACTTTTATTGGTTTGAGCTATCGGTTTTAGACAGAGAACTGAATGCAGTGTGTGTGTTTAACAGCCCGTTAGTTTCCTGTTAAACTTTCTTTCAAATGCAATGTTGTCATCTTACTGCAAATCTTTTTTTTTTTTTTTTTTTTTTTTTAAATACTGCCTGCAGTAGCACCAGTTCTGTTGTTTAAAAAAGAAATATGACTCTAGCAGTGTGGTGTGGTGGTGCCTGGCTAGTAGCAGTAAAATTATATTGTATTGCCTTGGGGGGGGAGTCTGCAGTTACGGGAAGAAGGGTCAGACAGGGTTGATGAACTGCATGTGAACGTCATCACATCAGTCACTGTTACTCCTCTGCTTACAGTATAATTAATGTCAACAACCAGCTACAAAAGTGTCACTGTAATCCATTATAGTAAAATGTAAAACAAAAACAAAAAAACTGTGTATTTAAATGATTCAAGTTATTCATTTGTATGAAAAAAATACATTTTTAACAAAAGTGCTAAGGACTTTTCTTTTTTTAATTGAAGTTGAATTTTCTGTATCAAATAAAGTAACAGAGCAATCCAAAGGTCTTATTTCTTTTATTGATGAGAAGTCAAGAAAAAAGAAAATATATGCAGATATCAAAATATCTATCTATACAGACAGATATCTATCATTCCATCCATGCACCTACCCACCCAAATTTCCAGTGCAATTTTCTCATCTTTCTGCAAATTTAATTTATTTTTTATTTTAGTTCTTTAAACTGCCTATAGCCACACCAGTTATGTTATTTAAAAAAAAAAAGAAATATATCTGCAGCAGTGCAGTGTAGTGGTGACTGGTGACAGTAAATTTATATATTATCGCTTTTTTTTTTTTTTTTTTTTTTTTTTTAGAAAAATACCCCGCAGTTTAAAAAAATGTCCCCATGTACATTTTCAAAGGTTCTCAGTGTCAACTTTAAATTATAGTAACATTTTGAGAAGATTTTCAGACTAGTAAGCAGATGTGATTGCATTAAAGTGCTCACATTAAGTCCATGAGAGCTACTTTCCTGCAACTTTTAGATGCGTTCCCTTTTCCAACAGATAAAATAAAGGCTTTGTTAGACTTCTCTAGAGCTGAATGACTGATGAGGGGGATTCAGCAATTTCATTTAGATGTATAAGAACAGGATAAAAGTTGCAGGATAGTGGCTCTTTAGGGGCTAGACTCTGGCACCTCTGCATTAAGAACATAATCAAAGATGTGTTTTTAGGTGAGACTGTGCAGAGCTTTGGGCAGCAGCAATTATTTTCTGTTTTCTCTGAACATGTCTGCAGATTTTCTTCTCAACAGCTCTGCTCATGTCTGAACACAACCATCATTTGTCATTGCAGAATTGTTGGAGGAACCTTTACTGTGATAGCTGTCAACTGCTAGTATCAATGTCCTAAGTAGAACAAATATCGAAAACGACTGAGTACACTGACAACAGGAGAGTGTAACAAGTAAAGGCCATGACTTTCTATGCAATCGCTACGTAAGACGTCATTTAAAAGAAATTAAATAATTTAACACCTTAAAATTGGACCTCCATCTCTTTATGAAGCTCCTGCTCTCTCTGTCACTCTGCCTTCACAACGTTTCTCAGTTAAGCCTTTAGTAAGCTTTTTACCAGCGTTGCACTGAGAAGTAGCTCATATAATGAGCTCAGTGGATACCCACTTCCACCAGGTGTTTGCGAATTGCTGCTGTCGCTAGTCTGATGGAGCTGAGTGGGAGAGACATGGGGGTTACTCTCATTAAATTGTGTTTTTTTACATCAGATGAACATGCCTTTGTGTTCTGTCCAGGCATATAAAAAAAATGTAAGGACATTGTTGTAACGGTTGGTGGAGATGCAAGACAAAATACTTACTCCTGTATTGCAAAAAAGGTTTTCAGATTTTTCTTTGTAAAATTTCTGATTATCTAAAAAAAAAAAAAAACAGTAAAACCATGTATCACATGTATGAAACACCTTCTGTTGATCTATCACAGAAATTCTCAAAAGAAACTTTTGAAGTTATTGGTTATAATTAGAGCTGAGCAGTTAAACTCAGCAATATATGGCAACATATATTGCAAAACAATTTTTTGTCGATAGACAAATGAGTAAGGGTTATTATAGATCTTTATTATGCAGAAAAGATGACTACTTAGTGAGATAAAATGTAAAAAGTGGCACTAAGTACACGTATATACTTTTGCAGGAGACTTTGAAGATATCTCCATTTCTGTTCTCGTTCTCATACTTCCTTCCTTCTGATTTAGAATGAACCGCTGAAGTTACTCATCCCAAACATGGGGCCAAATATTTTCAAAAAGTCAACGCGTAACCTGAAAATAGCACTTCCCTACTTCTCTGCCCACCAACTATTCTTGAGTCTTGCTGAGAGGCTTTTCCCTGCTGGTGTACCTGAACTGGAACAGCTGTGGATGTCGGGACGTCTGGGTGCTTCCCAGCATATGCGCAGGGAATCACCACGTTGACAGCCCCACTTTGCACTACAGTTTCAGTCATCTCACATTATGTCTCCTTGTTAATTCATGCTTGTCACTTGTCACCAGGCGGGATGAGGCTGGTAGGACTTCTTTGGATGTCAATATGGGATTACTGTCTTCTTAAGACATCCCATCCATCTCGCTGCTGTTGCTTGCCGCAGGTGAACCCCCTGCACATTGAGGGAGCATGAGGTAATAAGAACGACAAGCTGCAGGACGTAAGCAAAGGCTAGAGGTTAATGTCTTTGGCAGATGAGCTCTCAGCAAGCTGTGACCCGTGTTGTCAGTAATAGTATCACAGAAAAGCAGGAGGAGGCTTTTAGGGGTTGTGCCGATCACCACAAACCGTGCCACCCTGGTATGTAAACAATTTTATCTGCCGTCCAGTCAAAGCAATTATGTGAACGCTTGACTACTGGATGATAAATGCCAATATGTTTGGATGGCAGGAATGCAAGAGTGTTTGCAGAACTCACTCTGAGGCTTCTGAAAAAACACTGGTTTGGTATTTTAGAGCAAGACTTTTACTTTCCTAGTAGTCGCTGTAATCAGACCAAACGCTTTAGAACCACAAGAGGGAATGTCTAATTGACGTTTTTCCACCCTTTTGGGTTAGGAATCACCTCAGATTTCAAAGCTCGCAGAACATAAACATAGCCATACCCTGCTCCTGCTATATTTAGAAAACTCAAACCATCATGGTTATGTAATATGTAATGTATGCAACCAAAATAAGAAGCTTGGGGCTTCTTTTCAGTGCGAGCTATTTGCTGCTGCAGATCAGTGACCTTTGAGGGGGAAACCTGCCTGAAAGCTGAAGAGGTACGCATGGCCTTAACCCAGATGATCATATGACAGAGACGAAGTGAGGAATGGGGATGTTTGCTAGATTAATGATCATTCCAGTTTTATAAGGAGGGGTGTTGATGGTTTGAAGATTAAAAGACACATTGTGAGGTAAATGTATCCACTGAACATCTGAAAGACATAATGTATATTTTTGTGGGATTAATCCACATAAGCTAAAAAAAAAAAAAAAAAGTAAAGAAAACAATCAATCAATCGGTTTTTCAAGGTGTATTCGTTCAAGCATTCTTAATAACTTCAGGGCCGTCGGTGTCTCTGAGCTTTCGAAGTTCTCTGGCTCTTCATGTAACCCCAGACTGACTGATTGACTGATGTTCAGACTGAAGTTTTTTAGGGAACATATCTGTTGCAGATACTTTTGGTCGCCGAAGACAGAATTTATGACTGCCTGTATGCTTAAGCTCACTTTCTCGCAGCAGCTTTCGACTGGGACATATCACATCTGCACTGCAACGTATCCCAACTGGAATTTGAGACATTCCTCTAACCTTTTCAGCAACTGTTGCAATAAGGTAAAATGTATAAATCAATGTTAACCTATGAATACCTGATGTTCAGCGGCCCTGAATGACACTCATGTACACAAGCCCATCAGTCATGCCTACGACAATGACGACAGCAGCGTCGACCGACAACACGTCTCCCAAACTCCCTCTTAACCTTGGATTCAAGACGTTTCCTCTGACGTCAAGTTGGTATAAAAGCTCTCTTTTTTGAGAGGCAAACTCATTAAAACAATGTTAATTCTTGAGTTTAGTGTCTATGTAACCGGGGAGACTCTCTAATAGTCAATGAGAGTCATAAATCCATCCGAATGTTGCCTCTATTGTTGTTAGGCATGCTTGGAGTGGGACAAAAAAGGTCACATCACATGTGGACCAATTGGTATGGGGAGTTCTCAGAGGTGGAGGGGGAAAAAATCCAAGGGAGGAAAAATGTGGGAAGAAGTTCTAAACACACAGTTTAGGATAGGTGGAAAAGTTTAGTCCAAAACTCAAACAAAATAAACCTCCAATCATTCTATGGCTGCTTTTGTTAGAGTAATTAACATTTATTGTGGTTTTCTGGGCTTTTAAGAAACTTTATAGTAGCTTAACATAAAGCTTCCTGTAAAATTCTCAGATTCTCTGTTTGGACATGTTTTTTTTTTTTGTTTTTTTTTTCCCCAGTCACCAATGTTTGAAAGCATTCGGGTTCAAAGCCATTCACTTGATGCCATATGACAGCAGAGAAGAGGAGGTGTTGTCGTTTGTGTCCTGCCCCCCTCCAAAAGCTGGAGGTATGACATCAACAGCAATAATGAAAGCAGCTCATCAACAACTGGACACCGGGGCTATAAAAGGAGCCTGTGGAGTCCAGTGCTTATCATAACTAATAGGAGCTAACCACCAAACCAGACTGGCTCGCTTAAGAGACCATAGCACCATATTTTATCTTTCATCACACCGAGGAGAAGGAGGCAACTCCACCACAGGTATGTTCATTCCGACCTGTCAGCCCCGAATCAAGTGGAGGCCAAATGCATCAAATTCAGCAGGGTTACTCTTTTGTATCTAAGAATAATAATGCTTTGTATTTCAGTATATGATATACAATTGAAGCTAATTCTAATCTGTTCACTTATTCAAGAGGAAGCTTGCCTTTAAGTGTTCTCAATTAAGCAAAATGTAGTGGAAAGCATGATTTTGAAAAAGTCTTATTTGTTTCAACAGGTTGTAAAGGTCAACATGCAAAACGTGGACGTTAAAATTCTCATCGTCTTCTTCTGTGCTGTGCACCTTTCGATTTACTGCCAAGGGCGTCCTCTCAGGTAATTGCGCCGGTTAGTTCGAATTTTGACCCACATGATTAAAAATAGTATAAAACATTTTTTTTTTGCGCAGTGACAGACTATTACTGGAATGTTAATGCTGCTATTCTGATGATTCTGCAGTAAAAGGACAGTGAGCGAAGTGCAGCTCATGCACAACCTGAGACACCACCAGCAGGTGCAGGAGCGCCGCGAGTGGCTGCAAACCAGGATCCAGGACATCCACAATGCTGCGGGCCGGGCCAGCAGTGCAGACACGGAGGGCTGGAAGAGAAGATTACATCCTGATGAGTTGGCCGAGCTGACACCAGAGGAGATAAAGGAAGCTTTGGACTTTCTGGAAAACCTCCTCAAATCAAAGCAGTGATGATTTTTTTTTTCTTCTATATCTTTTTTTTTTATTTTGTTTGCATTCACATCACATTTCCAACATCTTAGATTTTAACAGTTATATTCTGCTTTTGAGTTTATATCTTGTTTTATTAGGGGTTTTTTATCTTTTTTTTGTGCTTATTTATTCAACTTTATTTATTTTTACTTTATTTTTTATTTATGAGACAGTGCCTCTGTTAGGCAGATCTTCCGTTATAGCTGCACTTTTATTGAACGACTTGTTTTATAAAACAAACATGAAGGAGTTAGTCTGAACTGGACCAATTATGTTTTTTTTTTCTTTTTTTTTTGGGGAATATTTTGCTCAGACAAAGCCCAAATGTTGGGTTTACTAAGGTTAAATGTGTAGTCTGCTGTTTTTGTGCATGTTGCCTACTAAATGTTTGATATGCCATCTGATTGGGCTTAAACATAGTTAGCCCTCTGTAGCCTAATAAGCTGTACTTAAAAAAATAAAATGATTTTTGTACTTTTATATACTATAACAATGCCATTGTAAAGCACAATGTTGTGTTTAAAATACGAGTCTATAGTGATATGGGAGAGGTAAAATAAATACAAAAAAAATCGTGCTTTGTTTGTTAATTCTATTTTATTAATTTATTAATTGTATCAGAGGCACACACAAAAAAAGAACAAGTAAGAGCCAAGCAACTGAAAAGGAGTGCCTTACAGAGACTAAACGAATTTCTCGCGATATCTTACACGTGAATTTCACACCAAAACAAATCTACTAGCAAATAGTAGTTGGTATAGGCGACGATTTTCAGAGGAAAACCCTGGAATTTTCGTCTTCTCCGCATTTGAACTAATGGATTATTTAGCTATTTAAGTAGCCAGTAGATACGTCAAACTGGAATGTAACTGCAGAAGGTAAGTGAAGGATGTTTTTAACTCTTCTTTATAGCAGCAGCTAGCTAACGTTAGCAGCCTAACGGTTGTGAATGGAAGCTTAGCGCTATTTTAAGCTAGCAAAATAACTCAAAAAATCCTCTTATCTGCTGTGAAGTTTTTGCAAAATTTGAGGCGAAGTATTTTTTCTTTTAATTTACCCTCATGGTAAATTTTACATTCAGCGACAGAACGCCTGACATTGTTTTCTATTGGACAACTTTGCGCATAAGAGGAATCCGGGCACATTAGCTTTAAAGCACGTAGATAATAAAAAAAAAAAAAGCAAAGGAAAAGGACAGATCAAAATGTATCAATATCCCCCCAGCCCCCAATGTGCTGCTTCATATTTGGAAGCAGCTATAAAAGCGAGTTACTTTGCCAGATAATATGTCAGAGATCACAGTTTTAACGGAAATAGATGAGGCAAAAATATTCTAGGTCGTCCAAGTTCGAAAACACATTGTCTATTGGCAAGGAAATATGAGATGATGGCCAAACAAAAGAAGAAGCAAATTCTGATTTCAGTTCAGGTTGTAATTTCTTTGGGTAATACTCATTGTCTTTTTTAAGATGATTATTTTAATCAAAAGCCTCTATTTCTGGCTTTTTCAGACTGTGTAAAAGCTTTGACAGACTCCTCGTTTATTTATGTTTTGCGAAAGTCATTGAAATTATTCTTTGTGACTTTTGAAAGGTTGTCTTTGAGCTTTTCCTGTTTCTAGCCCTTACGCTTGGCCATATATAGCATATTTTACCTAGTGTACTTGGAAAAGTTAGGAAAATATGCAAGTGGAGGACAACATAAGTTTGAAACCTATCAATCTGTACAAACACTGCTTAATATGGGCCAAAAATGGTTGTTTATGTAATTTTTTTAGACATTTTAGAGCACATGTTTTTAAGTAAAACAAAAGTGTATTACTGTGAGCATTTGTAAAGATCTGTCAAAGAGAAATTAGAATAAGTAGTGTGTTTTTGTAATGGGCTGCTGTAGCAACCAACTGCTTACATATTTTTTTAACTTTAGAATTGCTTACCTGTTTGGTTTTATGTAGATTTTAAAGGTTAAGGAAATCCATCCATCCATCCATCCATCCATTGCCCATATCCATGTATGCTATCTTCAGCAGTCATTTGACAAGAGGCGGGATACACACTGGAGAGGTCACCAATCCATTACAGAGAGCAACCTGCATTCAACTAATAGTGATGTTATTGGATTGTAGGAGGAAGTCAGAATACCAGGAGAGAATCCACAAGTGCATATGGAGAGCATGCAGTCTCTATGCTGAGAGGGTCCATGCTGAACTTTGTGCTAACCTCCTATCTAACATGCAGCTCTGTTTGAGAAATAATACATTATTTTTAAAATTCTGACGGGCAAGAACTGGACTAATAATAATACATGTGAATTTATTTGTCAGATATAGCTAAGCTTTCTGTGACAATGTTACCTATGCTAACTCTTAACAGTAATGTTGTGTTTCTATTTGTGGGAAATCTTGCAATTACCTTTTACAAAAGTGACCAAATTACTGGCATTTTGTCCTTGTGTGTGCAATTATGCATGTGCACATGGATACATATTTACACTTAATCGTGCATAAGGACAAATGCATGCTCCCTTGTCATTTTCTTTTTTGCCCTCTCTCATCCTTTCTTCTTTCTGTATCTTTTCTTTCCTCATTTGCTTTAAAAATGGAAGTTTTATCAAAATATTCTATAAACTCAGAGTAAATTTTTCTATTGTATTTTTTGATGAACATAAAGGTGTGAAATCTCTGGAAAGTTGAGTGTAGCAAAAATGTTGTTTTAAAAGTGTATAGCTATCATGCTCAGTGCAAAAGATGGTGCCATGTGTGGCTAATTCGCTACTTGTGTTGTCAAGCAAGAGTGCCTCATGCCCCCTTAGTTCTCTAAGCATAGGGAACATTGATTTAGCTAAAATAGTTTTTTTACATGTAGTCAGTTTTTTTTATTGTATATTTGTACAACATTTTAGTCCTTTATCATTACACGTTTCTTATAGGAATTTATCGACTTCCTCTTTACGATTATTTAAATAATTTCACATACAACATAACCCACAATTTATGCTGACCTTCCACATGTCTCTCGTTTGATTAATCAATAATTACACACAGCTGCAATAAAGCGCGCCAGGAAGACACAGAAGACTCCGAAGCGGCACTTTACAAAGAGTCCGTGAAGGCAGCATCGTTCTGATTCAGTCTAGCACGCGGCCATTCACAGTTTCGGGTCCCTCCGGTGACTCTGATTGACCAGCCGGAGCGTCTCCTTCGCCTCGCAGACCTTATTTCAAGCTTTTTTCCGTTCAACCCGGTGTATTGTTACCAGCCAGTTAAAGTCCGACCTGTCTGCTCTAAACGATGCGGATGAAGTTGGAAAGTAATGAGCGAGGATGCTGAAACTGCTGGCAAGCCCGCTTTGTTCGGAGGAGCGCAAGGCTTTTGTGCCGCTGTCATCCCGCAGCTTGTTCCCTGCTGCTTTGTCTTCTCCTGGCCCGGTGAAAACGACCGGTACGTGCACGCTGTTTTCAAAGCACGGAGTTTTTTATTTATTTGTTTTATGTGTTTTTTTTTTTTTTTAGCTCTGTCATTGCAGGATGTGTTGCCAGCTGTTAGCGGACGGCTCTTTGTTTGTGAATAACTACAGGAGCGACCGATGGAGAGCCAGCGACCTGAATCCCATCCTCCACGGGACTCTCTTGCTTTCTCTATTGTACAGCAAGATGGATTAACATTCAATAATGTGACACATTTTGCTTTGGATTTCTTTGCGAGAATACATTATTTTTGTTATTTGCAGTTGAGAAATTGAGAAATTGACCCCCATTCTGCCACAGAGCAGCTTCTTTGCCTTTGCTCATTGCTGTGTCAGTGTCAGCAGCCCCTAAATAATTGATTGGACCCTCAACCCTCATGACTCTCACCCTTATGCTTTTAATAGACTGCCTGGGCACTTTACATCTTTGTCTAAGATATTTTGTCTTTAGATAAGTGTATGAACTTGTTTTACCTCAATCCATTGCTTTTTAAAGCACCTTACCTAACCTATTTGAAAAAGGAAGAAAAAAAAAAAACTAAGATAACTAAAACTGTCACATCTTTTTCTTTACCCAGCAGTAGAAAATTAGAAATAAGATATGTCTTTTTGATTCTGGCAGTTTGAAATCTTGGCTGCTGGAGATGCACAATGTTGTGTGAAAGATGAGAAGATCTGCATGCCCTCTGTGAAAAACTGCCTCTCCGGTTCCTTTGTTTCCTCAGTCCTGCTGGCTCTAACTGCAAGATCTTCATGTTTGGTTTGCCTCAATTTAGGTTAAAATGTGCATTTATAATTTAGAAGTCGTCTTTATGAATGTGCATCATCACATTCTATCACTTCTCTGTGTCGGTGATGAAAATGATGCAAGAAAAGGTGCACTTTTCATTATTAGTCTTCTTTCAGAGGCTTTACCTGCATGGATTGTAGCACGCGCTGAGGTGCCTTCATGTTTTTGTGCTTTTTTTCCTTTTTCATGTTTACCCTTGTCTTCAAGGACAAGCCAAAAAGGGAACTCACTGTCTTGTTTTTTTTTTTTTTTTTTTTTTTCCCCCAAGTTAAAATTTTCCCTTTTGGTTAGGTTTTTGATCTTTT
>NW_015113015.1:122475-141600 GCF_001443285.1 Poecilia latipinna
TTTTCCCTTTTTTTCAAAGGAAAACCAAAAAAGGGAACTCCCTGTTTTTTTTTTTTTTTTTTTTTTTTTTGCCCCAAGATTAAATGCTGCCATTGTGATCAGCTTGCTGATCTTGCTTCATCACAGTTTTTCCTGTTACTGTTGTCTGCGTCTGCTCACCCAGACAGTTAACCAATTAGCCTCTCGATCAATCTGGTAGCCAGCGCTCAGATGGTCCTCTCAGCAGCAGCAGCAGCATCCCAGCCATCCAGCGTAATTAGAAATTCCACAATATCCAGGAAGCATTTTTCTGTTACTTAACTAGTCTTTCAGGCTCAGTTGAAACATTCAGGTGCTATTTAATTAGTTGGAATAACATGAGAATATTTTTTTTACATAATGAATTATTAAAAAAAACAAAAACAAAAAAAAACTAAACATTTAACCTACTGATAACTTTAAAGCATTTATTTCTGGTAATTTTAGTGGTTGTGTTTAATAAATAAACCCCCCAAATTTACTGCATCCATGTACTCTACAGTGTCTGAACTCTGTGATAATTTTTTCTCTCAGATTTTCCTTCAGTGTGTTCCCAACCACCTGATTATCCTATACCACAATTTCTTCCTTCCACTAAACTTTGTATTAATATGCTTGCATATAGCACACTATAATCAGCTGACGTCTTTTGACGACTGTTAAATCTACAATCTCGCTATTGATTAGATCATCAGGCATTGCCATAACTTAACATTTCTGGGATTGAAAGCCCATGCTTGGGTCTCATGTTGTATTCAGATTTTTACCTAAATTTGAACTTTTCCTTAGCTATAAGCGCTAATGAAGAAGCGCTTATTGCTAATAAAGTTCAAATTTAATATAAATGAATGCTTGAAAAATATCACTTTGTTTGTGTTTCACTTTTAGAAGTGAATTACTAAACTTATCTTTAAGGATATTCTCATTGAGAAACACCTAAGACTAAAGTCGAAGCAAACTTTTGTTTCTTATGCAGCTACTGAACATCTTGCATGTTGAGAAGCTCTATTTTTCTTTACTGTGCATCATGTGCGATATTTTGGTAATTGCAAAGGTGCGTTTATTTAATACAAAGCTATTCACAAGTAAAGTAGGAGAGTTCTGGTTCTGTATCCCCCGCACCTCACGCTGTGTGTCCGTTTGTCATCTCCCCGGTTTTCCAGTAGATAGTCATCATATTTCATTGCAGCTCTTCCCATGAGAGCCAGCTTCTCTTCATTACTGAGACCTGAATGTGTTTCTGCTGTAAAAGCCCTGTGCTGCTGATTAAATTGTCAGCTACGGTGCTGCAGAGATGCTGAACAGGATACAGTAATTAACACAAACACAGGAAAGTAGTTTATTATAACAAGATAATTACATAAATGTTTTGCATCGGAGTACACCTCCTTGTAAGGTTGCTGTCTAATACCGACATGTTTGGTGTTGCCACGAGATGACAGATTACAAGCTAATATCTGGTAAATGTTACAAATAATTGTAGGACAATGGAAATTGTATACAAATTGCATGTGTTGGACATTCTGTGTTAAATTGGAGCTGCACTGTTTAGTCATTCAATGGATCCTCAGAAAATCAATTGGTAACTGTGCTCACATTGACATTTTTTGGTGATGGTGTTTTGCAAATTGACATTTTCAGCCTCCATTATGTGAGGATTTTGTGTCCATTTCAGCTAGTTTCCTTTTCTCCAAATGATTTGTCTTTAGAATGATGGTTTTACACAACAAAACATTTCAGAATTCCTATAGAGCGGATACTGCATGTGCAGTGAGCCCTCTTGAATAAAATAACTATTTGGACACAAGTCATTGTAGAACAAGCTCCACTTGTGATTCATGAAGCTGTGCCTATAGTGACCAATCATAGCATAAAAACAACCTGGTGTTAAGTCTGAGAGCCAGAAACAATTTTAAACTGACAGTTTTATTGTACTATTTACTAATATTGCAAAAAAAAAAAAAATCTTTTCAGTGTCATTCAGCTCTAACGGGGATCTTCTGTTTGTGTACTCTCTCCCCAGAAGTGAGCAGTGTGGTTTGTCTGGGTCGGACCGCAGCCGCCGGTTGCAGTGCCATCAGGTCAGGACCATGAGTCTGTACGGGGGCAGTGCCAGCGGCGGGGGGATCAGCGGGGCTGCCGGTGGATCCCGGGAACGGGGGTTGGTAGGAGCGGAACATTACAGGGAACAGCGACGACGCTCCAGTGATCGCTCGCGGGACTCGTCGCACGAGAGAGGGGAGAGCCAGCTCACGCCATGCATCAGGAATATTACTTCTCCGACACGACAGCATGGTAAAAAGGAAATAAAATAAAAAAAACCCTGAAATATCCTAGAATACTTAATAATAAGCGGCTTTTCCCATCATTATTGATGCGTTTTCCTCCCCACAGATCGCGAACGCGGTGACGGAGGTTCCTCCTCCAGATCATCCAGCCCACGTCCTCCCAGGGTTTCTCATTCTTATCCACATATAGGAGGAGCTCTGATCGGGGCACACATGCCACGGCCGCTAGGCCCCTCTGGGGTAGACCACCATGGCAAAATTTTAGGCCCAGGACCCTGCGACATGATCGTGTATGACCTTGGTGGCAAAGAGCATCGAAGTGGGCTGCGACCAGGGGAGAGAGTCACGCTCATTGTGGACAATACGAGATTTGTGGTGGATCCTGCTATCTTTATAGCTCAACCCAACACCATGCTGGGCAGGTGACGACCGTGAGACGAGTGCAATAATCTGTGTGATGAGTAAAGTCGGAAAAGAGCTGCTAAACATAGATGATGCTCAATTAAGAAATGTAATACAAGCACACTTTTATGTCTTTTATTTGGCGATTGTCAGTTTGAGCACGTCGTATTTAAAAATCTTAATATTTAGTTGTCTTTTTTTTTTCATGAGTATATGAATGAGAGAGATTTGATTTAGATTATGTTTTTTTCCTCATATTGATGTTTTATGAACAAAGCTCGTACTCTGAATCAGCTCTGTGCTTTCAGGATGTTCGGTTCCTGTCGGGACAACAATTTCACTCGGCCCAACGAGAAAGGAGAGTTTGAGGTGGCTGATGGCATCAGCTCCACTGTGTTCCGGGCCATCCTGGTGAGAGTTTTATACAGAATGTTCTGCTTTTTCTGCCTCACTTTCCGCTTTTCTCCTGCGTTTCCTCGCTTTCCTTTCTTTCTTGTCCTCTGCTGTGTTCCTATCTTCTATTATGTTTTCTTTCCCATTAACTTGTCTCCTCCTCTCTCTGTCCAGTTGTCTTTATTTCCTGCCTCTCCACGGAGTCTTTGTCCATTTTCTTGCTCCAGTTTTACTGAAGATATCCCAACTTTTATGTATTTTCCACCCTGGGGGGGTGGAAATTAGTTCCAGTTCATCCTGCTGGACAGCCTCTGATGTTTTATTCATGTACATCATCTCTCTCCGTACATCCGTTCATTCCTTCTATCCAGCATCACTTCTTTCTTTTATAATGGTCGGTTTAAAAAGATATTTTGTGTTAAAAGCCTCTTAGAGATGGACTCATGTAACTATTGATAGATCAGATTATTTATTTTTCATAGTTTGTTCACAGAAATGTCTAATTTTAGACTTGAAGGAAGATCTGATTGGGAACTGGCTGTAAGACGATGTACTTTTCTTGGAAATGATGTCTGAAAACATGCAGTCTGTGATAGCTGTTCATTCTTTTTGAAGTACCATGATTTATCAGACTTTTTTTTTTTTTTTTTTTTTTTACCCAAAAGTATCAGTTGAATTAAGTGAAGCTGTCATTTCTAATTCCAGAAAACAAATGTTAACATCATAGAGATACCCAGAGCAAATATACAGTGCAAGTTCAATGCGAGTTAAAAAAAAAGAAAAGATTTCCTTTTTCAGGAAAAAAAAAGTCCATACTAGTCTGGTCCTATGTTGAAAATTAATTGTCCTGTAAATCTAAAAACTGATTGTGGCACCTTTGGCAACAGCCATCAAGTATTTATGACGGATGCCAATATCTCTTTTACTTTTGCTGCCCAGAAATGTAAACATATTCTTTTGTTTGTAGCATTGTTTTAATTCAGCCATATTGGAGGATTTTTGAGCACGTTTGCCACAGGATCACAATTGGATGCAAGTTAAGACTTTAACTAAGTAACTCCAGGACCTTAATTTTGTCCTTTCAGCCAATCAGAAGTGGACTTGTTGGTGTGTATCAAATATTTTCAAATGGTTAGCATTGTTTCTTCGTTCAGGCCCAAATATGTAATTTTTGTCTGGTCTTCTTTTGTGTCTTTTTCTTGCGGCTGCAGCAGCAAAGAAAGCCAATTGGTTCATGTCCATTATTATAAATGAACATAAAAATGCATCACAAAGAGGCAAAAAATATAAAGCCACATAAAAAAAACAACAAAAAAAAACAAACCATTTGTCCTCAATCATTTCTGGTTGCACATTTAATTTAAGATTCACTCATCTCTCTCACATTAGTATACCTCAATGAATCACAAAGCGTGGACAAAATTCTGGTGAAGTTGAATTATTCAACCCTGCGATGCAGTCGTACGGTTTGAGCTGAAGACGAGCGTTGAAAATATCAAGCAGTTTTTGTTCAGCATGGGCAAATAAGAATGAGTCGGTTTATGACGACTTTGACAGGATGGAGTATCTTTTAATAATTCGATTTTTGCTATTGGCTATAGTGGCGCGTATATAAAAGCCTGTAAATTCTAGACTCTAACAGGTAACCAATTAATGCACAAAATCCGCGTAGGACAGCGAAAGTCCTAGCGCAAAATTGAAAACAAAACAGGCGGACGGAGCCTGGTGCTGCAAGGCTGGAGGCCTTGTCCAGTTAGGCTGCGGGGCCTGGCTAATACCCGTGTTAAGAAATGGAAGGTCTGCGTAGATCATATAGCTTGAATGGACAGGAAGTCCAACAGAATGATTTTATCTTTTCTTTTTATTACTTTCTTTTTATTTTTCTTTCTCACTGTTTAAACTTATGTAAAGCACTTTGAAATGCCTTGCTGCTGAAATGTGCTATACAAATAAAATTTGATTGATTGATTGATTGATCCTACAAAGCTGTGACTTTGTCCCAACTTCAGAAATTGTTTAAAGGCTGATCATCTCAGCATATATAAACTTCAGACTTAAGAGACAGAAACGAAAAATAATATTCATCTGCTGTAACTGCTTTGGGATTTAGCGAACAGGAGTAAATTCGGTAATCCTAGTTGAGCTAAAGCAAAAAAGGTTTCGTCTGATTTGTCATCAGATGGTGAGGGGCAAGGTTTGTTTTTTGTTTGTTTTTTGTATGATATATGTAAGTACCTGGTTTAGCTGCGAGTCTTTAGACTTTAAGGAAAATAACGAAGCACATTCAAGTGAGTGAGGCAGAGCAGGAAGTGGGTTGTGGCAGAGCTTTGTGTTCTGTTTGCCCGGAGTGTCTCCTCTGGTTTCCATCAGTAGAAACTCCTGGGAAACCGTCACTGGGAGCAGGAAGGGCATAGTGACATCAGTAGCTTATGCTTTCATCATCCTCCTCCCCTTTTTTTTTTTTTTTTTTGTTGCTCTCTTTAGCCCTCCTCCTCTTCTCTCTCTCTCTGTGACGTTGCTTTTTTTTTATCACTCGCTCTCCATCCCCCCTCTTATCTCTCTCTGTGTCCTCTTCTCTCTCTCTCTGCGAGGGAGCGTTAATAATGGCGTCTTGTTTTCCCTCCTCTGCTCGAGTGCGCGCATGACCGTCCTCCTCACTGTGTTCTTATTTCTCCGTGCGCATGCTTGCGCTGGTGAAAATGGCAGGATTACTACAAGTCGGGGATAATCCGCTGCCCCGACGGCGTTTCCATTCCTGAGCTCAGAGAGGCATGCGACTACCTCTGCATCTCCTTCAGCTACAGCACCATCAAGTGCAGAGATCTCAGTGAGTACAGCAACTCCTCATCCTGCTCAGATGTTTCCTTGTGCGTGTGTGTAAAGCTGCAGAGTAGCGTAGTTTCTGTTTCTGTCCGTGCGCGGACTTCGGCGAGTCGCTGATCCTTTTCGTAGTTGTCGTATCCTTGGGTTAAAATAGAACTTGTTTGATTTTCTGTGTCGGACTCGGATGTCATGAGGTTGATCATGAATTTACTTTTGAGATTTACATTTCTGTATCTATATTTAGTGTCTGATGTTGTGAACGTGTACAAACTTGGGCAAAAAAAAAAAGCTGATTGCTCTTGGAGTATCAAAGATGAACAAGCAGAACAGGAAATGAAAAGTCAAAAACAAATCTGTTTTTTGCTGAATTGCCGTCTGCCTGCTGCGTGCACGTTTGCTTGCAGCCGCAACATCCCACATGTACGTGGAGATGTCAGTGGGATATTTTGGTTGAGAACGTGCTCGTCGGTGCCGCTTGTTTGTGTGCGAGTACGTGGGAGGAGCAGCTTCAGCGCTCTGCTGCTGTTTGCGCCTCTAAGTAGGCCATGATTAGCTGCGAGATTTACTGCTTATGTGGGCCAAAAACAAAACGGCAAAACACAAAACAAGCAATCCATCCCCAATAGAGAATATTTTTTTAAAATTAGTTTTAGTTTTGCAGTGTGCTCATACTCTGTTGTTGACATCAGTTTCTGATCTGAATATTCACACTGAGATTTCCTCAGAAAACTTCTGTTTTTATAAAGATATTCAATGCTTACAATGAAATGTAGAAGTACAAAAAAAAAAAAAAAGACAGGATGTTCTGAATGTTGAAATGAACACAGTCACATTCAAGCAGATTTTATTTGGGTCAAAACTGCAATTCTTCCAGAAGGTTCCAGTAGTTAGCAGATCCTCTCTGAAGATTTTCTAATAGTGGATTTTTGTTTGTTTGTTTTTTTTACAGTGAACCTTAAATCACAGCTGGTGTTTAAATTGAACTCATGAAACATTAGGAAGCGCTTTATAAACAGTTAGGTTAGTCATATCCTTTCTGTTCATTAACTAACATTCTTTAAACTACTGCTGTTTTATGGTCAGTAAGTTATTTTCTTTGTCAAACTGCTTTTGGTATATTTGTTTTTTCAACTACATAAATTGTCTTTTTCATAAAGCCTAGCTGTTTTTGGAACATGGATAATTTATAGTTACACGTCACTTAAACGGACAAATTAAAGGATGTGCAAGAACTGTAACGGAATGATTAATAATGTTTGATTGGCTTGCTGTTCCCCTTTTTTCAGAGCGATTGTCTAGTTTTTTTTTATCTGTTTATCTATCAATCATAAAAAATATATTTTGATGTAACCAAATTTTCATTCTTATTGCTGATCATTTTGTTTTTGTGTTTTTATTTCTTAGAAGTTGCATCAGTTACTTTTGCTTCAAAGTCCAAAGTGTTTAGTTTTCATCAATGCTTCTGCTAAAGTCTTCACAGAAGACTTAAATGACTACCTGAAAACATCCAAGCAGTACTTTTAAATAAACAGGAATGTACGCAAAACAGACGCAAATAAAAGGAAAAAAAAATCAAATTTTTCCTCATCTAAATACAAAAACACACACACAAAAAAACCAACCCTTAAGAGATGCAGTCGTATTGCATTCACACAGTTTGATGTAATGCGATCCTGTGGGCGTATTTTAGCTGCTCGTTAGAGGATAATCTAATAAAGGTGGGATTGGTCCGCTCAGGCGCCCTGATGCACGAGCTGTCCAACGACGGAGCGCGGCGTCAGTTCGAGTGTTACCTGGAGGAGATGGTGCTGCCGCTGATGGTCGCCAGCGCCCAGAGCGGGGAGAGGGAGTGCCACGTGGTGGTGCTGACCGACGACGACGTGGTGGACTGGGATGAGGAGTACCCACCGCAGATGGGAGAGGAGTACTCTCAGAGTAAGATATGGCCTCCATGTTGTTACTACCTGCTGTGAGAAGGACCTGTTCGAAGTCTCGCTCTAATCACAGACGACATGATGAGGAGGAGAAAACCTCAGTCTGAGCAGGTTACTGTTACACGAGAGCAAAAAACAGAAAAAAACCTGACAGATATGAATCGATTCTAAACATGAGGGTATTACAAAATGCTTTCTTGAAAATAAAATGGAATGTGTAAAAACACAGTGACCATAAAGAACAATAACTAAAATTAAGTAGAGTGTCAGCAAACCGGTTCCCGTCATAATCCAATGATTGTCTTCCTTTTCTGCTTCAGGGAACAGAGCAATCACTGTCTGTCTGTGTTTGGTTTGAAGAAAAGATTGATGCAGATTTTATTTTTACTAAAGGAAAATTTAATCTTTGGATGTATTGCCTGTAAATTTAGCCGGGTGTTTGCATTAGCTTGTGTAACCTGGAACTAAGGAAGTTTAAGATCAGAGTGCCACAGATAATTTCCCGGCAAGTATTAAAACCAAATCTGATGTTTGTATTTCAGCTCCAGCATTGAGCAGTACGGCTAAAGGCTTGTCCGACCAGCAGAGATTTACCTGCTGCTGAGATTACTCCCCAACAAATAAAGAACTGCCATCGCTGTTTCTGTTTTTAATCTATGCAGACAGACACATCAAGTAGCACATTTGAAGTTTTAGCTGTGTACCTTAAAGTGATGAGCGTTGAATCCTGCTGATTTAATAATGCCGTCCATTCTCTCTACAGTTATCTACAGCACCAAACTCTATCGTTTCTTCAAATACATCGAGAACAGAGACGTGGCCAAATCTGTGCTGAAGGACCGAGGACTGAAAAAGATCCGCCTGGGAATCGAAGGTAGTTTGCTTTTATGGGAAAACATTGTTCTGAAATCTTAGTGAATTTATGGAACTTTTTCAAACCCCTTCGCTGCTGACTCAACCAAAACCATCATCATGTGACAGTGAACGTAGAAATAAACCGTTTAGTGGAGATTTTTGGTATAGTTTAATGACTTTTAAACTAATAGTGGTTACTGGTTGAGATCACTGTGGACCATCTGCAGCTGAACTTGTTCTTCAAAGTCTAGATTGTTTATTAGTACTTAAACCTCGGATGACCAAACGGATCACCGCTATTTTTATTTTTCCTCTAGATGAATATAAATATAATAATAGCTAAATGTTAGTTGGGATGGAAAAGAGATGAACGTTAAGCCAACTTGGGGCAGGACCAAGTGGAGGAAAATCCAACAAATTCAACTTGTGTACAGAAGTTTTCAACATGACTGCATTTTTCCTAACATGCTGAACCGTTGGTGCAGTGGCTTTAACTTCGCTTCGTCCCTCACCAGGATACCCGACGTATAAGGAGAAGGTGAAGCGACGTCCCGGGGGTCGCCCCGAGGTCATCTACAACTACGTGCAGCGTCCCTTCATCCGCATGTCCTGGGAGAAGGAGGAAGGGAAGAGTCGCCACGTGGACTTCCAGTGCGTCAAGTCAAAGTCCACCACCAACCTGGCGGCGGCCGCAGCCGACATCCCTCAGGACCAGCTGGTGGTCATGCAGCCTCCGGGCCCCCAGGTGGACGAGCTGGACACTCTGCCCAACGAGCCTCACCCGCCGGCGATGGGACAGGCGCCGGAGAACCACCCAGGAGCCCAGCTGTACGAGGGCCCGCACCAGCAGGAACACCAGAGCCAGCAGCGCACCAACCAGCAGCCACACAACAGCAGCAGCAGCCACTGTCAGCCGACGTACCGCTACGATCCGGACCCCGACAATCCGTCCCCCTCAGCGTGACGCCGCCCCGCTCCCACAGAGCCACGTTCACTACGAGTGCTTTCGTCACACAGCTGCAGCCAGCGCTGAAGGTTCGACTGGAACCAGGTTATCCCGACTGCCGGCGGGCGCACAGTGCAAGTTTTCAAAAATAAAAGCACCTCTTAATGTGAACACAGACTCCCATTCCTCTTCTTTCTCTCGAGAGGCAAACCGCCACTTTGCCTTCTGCTGCGACACATCACCCAAATCCAAGCCGAACTCTGGAGCACATCAGCAGACGCACCTCGCTCGGTTTCTGCTGTTTATCCGACCAAAGGAGCGGCGGCGTGTTAACGCGAAGAGACAAGAGGATGGTTTTATCGGTCGTCACTGCACCCGATTGGTTCATTTGTTTTCAGTGCCTCATCATAGTTGATTTAATATTAGATGTGAAGATTGCGTCTCCCCTAAATATTTAAAGGCCTTTATTAAAAAAAACCTGTTTTACAGCGACGAGGTTCCACTCCTGTTTACGGTTTATTTTTAAACTCCGCACAGATTTACTGTCACTGCTGTGGGGCACACAAGATGTCAGAAAAGATGTTGTACATTTTCTAAATAAACTGGATTCACAAACTTCTGGAAATGTTTATTTGAATTGTTTTTGACCTCAGAGTGGAAACAGAAGACTCTGTAAGGTAATTACATTATTTTCTTTTTAAGGACTAAAAGTAATAGGAACTGAAAGTTTATATATTAAAGTGTAAGAGAAGGTTTCAGAACATAAAGTACCAATTATACATTTTAAGATAAACTTTAAGGAGGTCAGCATATATTTTGATTCATCAGCAAAACATGCTTCCTACACTATCTGGAAATTGATTCGGTTTCTTTTAGAGATCCGCAAAAAGAGGATGAACATTTATAACCATTCTTTGTTCCTGAAGCCATTCTCTAAAGCTGTTTGCAACAACAAAAGATGCGAAACAAGTTACCCAAGTTAGTCCAGATGCCAAAAAATAAACGTATAGAAAAAATATAGCCTATTACAACACAAACGAATTAGAATCCAACTTAAAACCCAGAGTTGTTTCACGACTATTGAGTTGTATAAACTGCAGGGAATCTAGAAGTGTCGTAGGAAAAGATGGAACTTTTAAAATATGAATACCCGCTTTACACAAATTTATTTCAGCCAGCATGAGTGTTAGTCACACTACTAGATTTTCAAATATGGATCCTGCAAAAACCTGCAGAATGATAAAAGGACAGATGACTGACTAGAAGGACAGATGGATGACAGACAGGTGAAAAGACTGGATGTGAATAAAATGGACAGATGATGGTAAGACCAGTAGGATGGACACAGTGATGGATGGATGTGGATTCAGTGATGGTTAGATGGACAAATGGATGAATAGATGCACTGGGGCATGATAGATTAAAAGATTGACAAAAGGATGATTAGTTGTATGGATGATGAATAGGTGGACCATTCTGTCTATTATGTCCAGAATAGACAGATTGGTGGACATGTGGATTGAGTGACGGAGAGATGAACAGATTAATGAATATATGGATGAATTTATAAACCGTTGGATGGAGGAACAAATGAAACTACAGAAGGACAAACAAAAGGATGACCAAGATGGGAAATGCAAACATTCTTCCATTTTTGTCCTTTTATCCATAACTTTTCCAAAAATGTCTGCAGCTTAATTTGTGGTCTTGGTAAAAAAAAAAAAAAAAAATTTTGTCCAAGCAGTTTCAAAATACAAGTATGATGTCAGGATAAGCAGCCAACATTACCCCACTTTAAAACAGCAGCAGATCCTGATGTTCAAACCCCCCAGCCCCCCAAAAATCTGACCTGGAATTCAAAACCGACGGTCTTTACTCTCCGTCTTGCCGTCGAATATAAAAATGCTGAAACAATTTCAAGTCGGAGTTTGATTTGGCAGAAGATAAAAGGAATGCGGGGAAACTGGGAACATCCTGCTGAGGAAATGCAAATCTGGCAATTAAATATGCATAAACAGCTCCCACTGAAACCTTAATTATTTAACGCACGAGTTCAAAGTGCTCACTCAGGCTTTAAATAACTTTCTGGGGCATAAAACGAGGCACGGAAGAAGCCTGTTGGACACTTCATTATCGTTTGTTTTTACCCTTCGACGTCCTCCACTGATCTTGTTGCCACCCAGCGGATCTTCCTGCCGCTGGGTGGCAACATCTTTTAAAAATACAACCGGGCCGCTCTGATTGGCTGACCGAGGCCGTCAAGGTGGAAACCACGCAGAATGCAAGAGCTTAAGACAACCCGGCTATGACAGAAACAAATAATTTTTTATTTTAAAAATATTTCACTGCTGATACATACAACACACTCTTCATACTCATATATATTTGCATAAAGTATACTCTTAACATGATAATATTTAAAGATTTGATACATTATTGTCAGGTGGGGAGAATAATATAAACAAAGGGAAACACTTTCTTGTAGTGTGCAGAGTACAAACACCGAATCAGAAACCGACTGGGACAGAAACGGAGGCCGCCTCGCCAGCTGCTTTCTGATTGGAGGGAGGAAAAGGGCATTAAAAAAAAAAACAAAACAAAAAAAAAAACTTAAAGAACTGCAAAGGTTTCAGAGTTGGGCATCAAAACGTTCCACCTGCATGGAAAAAAATAACACTTGCGATTCATCTGCATCAGATCTTATAAGCCTGGACGCCATATTTGCTTTTAATCATAAAACAATGTTGGCAGGAGATGAAATCTGGATAATCTCGAGTTCAATAATTTAAAGGGTTGCTGCTGGTCTTAAAAGGTAAAAGCATTTAAAGAGGAATGTCTCAATTTGACCAGAAAAATAAGTGCCGTGCACTGCAAGAATCGTTCCAGAGAATGGCTCCCTGCTTCTGCTTTATGGTAAAACAAATATTTTTGAAGCTACAGGGTAACATGAACAAGTAGAAAAAGAAAAAGAAAAGAAAAAAAGCAGCAGTTTTAATTTCCTGTAATTACATTTCAATGTTCTGGAGAAATTTGTCCCTTCTCCAATTTGTGTATCTGTTATTTAACCATGTTCTTAAACCATCGGTATCCGTTGATTTTTATTTACAGTTAAGTGCTTTCGTGAATAATGTAGACAAATGAGCAAAAAAAACAAAAAAATAAATAAATAAAAAATAAAAGCTTGGAATTGTAAAATATTGTAAAAACGCTCAACTAAACCGCGGTTGCATTTATTTTACTTCCAAAAACCGTTTGGAAAAAAACTGCTGATCTAAGCAGGATAACCAAGCGTCTTTACACTGAGGGATATTGGAGCCATCATTTTATACCCTTTTTCTATTTCGTCACATTAAACCTGCTTTTATTGTTGAAGAAAGCCATATAAAAATAAATATTGAAACACTGAAGGAAAATCTTTAGGAGGATTGACGATGGAGCGGACAAAAAAAGTATTGATCCATCTGAGATCAACTTACCCCTATCATCGGATTTTTATTTGAAAAAAAGTACTTGGAACCAGACAAAATGTGACTAAAGTCCAGGGGTTATGAATATGTCTGCAAGGCACAGTTTTCTGACAGCATAGTTTAACTTTCATATATATATATATAAATATATATATATAAAAAAACTAAGTTGTCAGAAGTCAAAGCAACTGTGTAATGTTTACTTTGACGTATAAACACGTCGCTCCTAAATTCCCAGCTAAAGACGGAACAAAATTGCCAAACGACGAGGCAAAAAAAAAAAAAAAAAAACTCCACTATTTAAAACTGAACAGTATTTACTGAGTTCAGTGCTGTGCATGTTTTAAAGTCCTCTTTTAAATTAAAAAGCAGGCTTCCTCCTTTAGTATTTAGCATTTCTTAGTTTAAATAATCCCATTAGAAATAAGGGGGAAAAAAATAAATCTAGCTGTAATAATACTAAAAACAAACAAACAAACAAAAATTAGCTTTTAATATTCTAAGTTCAACGTTTTTCAGAAATAAGCCACATTTAGTTGCAGAATCCACTTTTGTTTTTTTCCCCACACAGGCAGGCGTCAAGATGCTCGAACCTCTTCTGAGTAAAACAAACCCGTCTCGGTGGCTGGGTGTGATCTGGCGAGGCGATGAGGTCATGTCGAAGACAGCCGTCATGACGGAGCAGAGAAACGGACCCTAGAGCGAAACTTTACTCGGAGGCTTTAGCCTCTTAACGAAGGTGGTTTATCCATCCGCGATCGGATCCGTCTCATTCAGCAGGTAGTTCGGTTGACAGCAGAGTGCAGCCGACGCGACATCTGCTCACTTTTAAGGAGTCAAGTTGATCGAATTGAAGACGCTGAACTGCTTTTTTTTTTTCTGTTAAGTTCACAAACTAAAGTTGTTTCATCAGGAAGGTTATGAATGAAATTTGAGCCAAAAGCCGTCAAACAGAACAGAATTTCCTCACATACAGCCTGAAGTGCTTCTTTAGAGCAGATGGAGGATGTGTGAGTGCAAACCCTGTGACCCATAGTCTATTACTCTTAAAAAGAGTTGAAATATAAATATAGATATAAAAAAAAAAAAAAACCCTGACTCTATATTGGATTAAGGTCTGTTTCTTTGCTGCAGCAGTTGAGAAAGCAGCGCTGTGGCATTCTGATGGCTAAAACAGTAGCAGTAGGTCTTCACAAGTCCCCTTCAGGTTTATAAAGGAGGATGTCATTCCTCCGCGTCACACCGACAAAAATGAGTCCAAATCAACACACAATGGCTTCACCTGGAATGAAACTATTGCAGCTGAGCTACAGTAAAAATCTTTTGAGGCCGGCAGAGGGAGAAATGACAACCTTGTGATTTTAGCAGAGCTTTTTAAAACGTTGAAAAAGCATCAAAGGACTGTCTTCCATAGTGTTTCGGGGACCTGTTAAGACATTCCAGGATATACATTTATGTTTTTTTTTAAATCACCGTTTCATTACGTTCCACGTGAAGCACTGCAGGCTGTGTTGGGTTAAATGTTCTGTTTTTCATCCGTTTGTCAAATGGAACGCAGAATAGTTGGGAAGCAACCCTTTTTCACGTAAAGATTAGATCAGGAAACATCAGCAAAGAGGCTGTTTTAAAAAAAAAAAAAAAACGATGCCCGAAACTAGAATGCACCTTGCTTATTCCAAGTAAACTTTCAAACCGATTTAAGTTTGCTTCCAGCTGGCTGGAACAGCCATCTTTAGAGGAAGGAAGGGAGGGGGGGGGGGGGGGGGCTTCACTTGTGCACAGTTACGGGGAAACCTGGACATAAACGACCACAGCGTGGAGCAGAAATCAAGCGCTCCCCACTGAACAACACGTGATCCCACAACAAACTGCAGTCTTTGGAGTCCTGGGTGGGTTATTTGTTGACCTGTGTTTGTTGGCGGCGGTGGGAGTCCCAGAGCCACTGTTGGACAGGGGTCAGTCGGAGAAGGAGCATCCACATGTTAGCACCACAGTTCTGTAACGTATGCTTCCATGATCTGGACGACTTCTGCCTCTCGCCGCGCCCGCTCTGCAGGCAACCAACACCGGAAAAACGATGAGTCATTTTGGTGCGGGAGCTTTGAAAACCCCCCCGCCCCCCCTAACGGTTTGTCAGGCCCACCTACGAGGAATGATGAATCAAAAGAGCAGGAGTGAAAGTCTAAACGAGCGTCCAGCCTGAACTGGACACAACATCTCCTCTGGGAATAAAAATCTTCAGTATTTACAGACTCAAAATACTCTTTTTAAGACGCCACTCTTCTTTTTCTTTTTTTTTTCCTTTTCGGTGTAGTTGTGTACAGACGGCAGAAAACTGGAGATCCAGTAGAGGATGGGGGGGACAAAAATAAAGAAAAAAATAAAATAAAATTTGAATGACCGAACGCTCTCTCTCCATCAGTGGCTCCAGATCTTCCCTTCCGGATTCCTCACAAAGGCCAAGGTAGGTCGCTGAAGTCGACGGGGCCGCCGAGGCCGGCGTCCGCCTCCAGCAGGGACATGATGACCGCCATGGCCGCCTCGTCGTTGCTGGGGCTGCTGGAGCCGGGCTCGTCCATAATGTCTATGCTCAGGTGGGAATTATCACCTAAACAGACGAGCGGGTTAATGAGAAAAATTACGTTCAGGCACAAAAAAAAAAACACAGCAGCCGCCTAAAGTGTAAGTATTAGTGTTGCGACTCACTCATGATGGACTGGTTGGAGTAAGGGTAGCCCACAGAATCAGGTCCAGGGATTATCCCCGTGCTCGGCAGCTCAGGGGTCCCACCGTTCTGAATCTAGAGAGACCAAAACCCACAGGTTTAATGTGAAAGTAAGACAAGACGCTTTTCAGAAAGGTTCCTAAACGCGAATGCGGATTACAACATCACAAGATTAAAAAAAAAAAAAAAAAAGAACAAATGTTGCCTTTTTACTCAACTTTAGGCATGGTGCCCTGTTGTGTAGACTTGGAATGCTATTGGAAAGGAAACGTGCGTATAAACTCCCCCCACACGGTGACGAGCATTCAGAACCTAAAAAACTGACCGAGTCGAGATCACTGTGAATCACTACACCCGATTATCCTAAAAGCAGTAAACAGTCTTCAAATTTTGGGGGCGTGATCTGTACAGGACTGAAAATGTGCTATGCAAATACAATTACATTTGCAGAAAACGTTATAAAAAAAATCCTGCCTTGCTATATACCGTGTGATTACATATATAGAAAATCTGGGATTCTCTGTATGAATAATGATGTGAAACCAAAGACTCAGGATTAAAATGTTTGGATATAAATTGCCTGTTTTTTGTTGGCAATAAAGTAAAAAAAATTAACTGAAAACATACCTATATTAAGTAACCCTATAAAACAATCAACAAGGTTGAACTTTTTTTTTTTTTTTTTTTTTTTTTTTTTTTTTCCGGTTTTTGAAGGGTTAAATTAAATCTCTGCCGTAACATGTGTCATTTTCTGTTACCTTCTTGCCCCCCGGTGAGCAGGTGTCGGGCGGAGGGGTGCTGGTTATATTCAGAGGGCTGGAACCACAGCTGGAAGGAGATGAACCTCGAATCCTGAGAGAGAAACAGACACTTTGAGTACTCCTGAAATAAAGTACACCCCCAGGGCTCAAAAGAACAAAAAGAATCCCAGCTTTGTTCATTTTAATTTTGTAAAAACAGACAAAAAGATTCAACAATACAGACGACCTGAGATCAAAACGGCTCCTCATTGTATTAGACGCACATTGCAGAGGGAAAACCAATAAAAAAAAAAAAATAAAAATCACATTTTATTTGTGTCTGCACAGCTTGTAAAGCTGAGTTTTGCAAGCTGAATATGCCCAGAAAAACTTGTAAGAATGTATGCGATTACATTTTTCATGTAATGGGGAAAACAGCATTTGGTGGCAAAAGCCATTTCTATTTAATAATTCAGCAGGAAGGGAAGATGTACACCGTTCGTCAGGGTCACGCTGACTGGTCAGTACGAGGAAGTCCCATCACTGACCTGTCGAGATGCTTTGACTGCTTTCATTTACATCCCAGCAACGGAGTCAGACTGACTGACTAGATGGAAGATGAGTTTTAGATATCCTGCCAAAACTGCACTTTGCCAATTGGCCCAGCAAGCTAGCGACGTGTTAAAAAAACAAAATGCAGTTCAGATAGTTAAAGAGTCTTAAAGGGAAAAAAAAAAAAAAAAAAAAGAAATCGGCCGTCACAGCCAGCAAACTTTCCGTAGTAGCCTTTAGAAGAAAACCGTCTTTGTTCAGTTAGATTAATCAGATTTCCAGCTCAGTGTGAGTCAGACGCTAATGCAAACATCTGCCTTAGAAAAATATCCCCACAGTTCTTCCAAGTTTTTAAACTGTCATACAGTTTGCATTAGGCACCGATTGTAATAAAGGCTAATTACAGAGAAGACCTTTCCCATTTGAAAGACCTACGGCAAACGGAAACGTTTAATGTGCACCCAGCCCAAGGAATGCGTCGTAAAAGCTTGGTTTAATTGAATTTCACAATCCCACACCGTCTCTTCTATCAGATATTCATGGAAAAAAATCAACAGTCTCCATCTGACCGTACGTATTTTAATTACAACTCGGACGTCAATTCAGTTATTAACCACTCATGGAAATCAGATGTTTAGTAACTTTCCTTTTCTACATTTCTTCAAAGAGCCATCGAGATGACCTCACGTGCGGTTTTATGAGTCTTTTTGTGTGTCGTTTCAGGAACTGACGGTCTGACGGGACAACGTCCCTCCACGCTTTCCTGCTGTCCGACCGTCATTTGCAGCACAGGAGGGTTAAAGTTAGTTATAGCTGATCTGCAACATTTTACAGCAAAAAAACAGAAGGACTTAACACCCAACAATGGACGAATAGTCAATTTATGATGCAGTCAAGTTCCACAGAGTCCTATTAACGACTGAATTATTGGCTTCAGGTGTGTTGAAGCAGACAACAGTAGCAGGACGTCATCCGCTGAAGACAGGAGTTCAACACCCCTGACCTGAAGCATTCTCACTCACTCTATTTTGTCCCTTTTTGTGGACACCATGAGTGTTATCCAATTTGTTGTCTAGGCAACCACAGAGGCATTTTTCATATGATGAATAATGATTCAGTACAAACCGTGTGAAATTATATACCAAAGGTCAAATTCTGTTCACAATTTCCCCACAGATGCTCCTGTACCGCCATCTCGAACAGAAGGCTTTTAATAGCAGTTCAATCACGCCTCGGCTTCACGTAACCGTCTGCCTTACGAACCAGGCCCGCATTGATTTTCCATTACAGGAATATATCTGCGTTTTCCTGCTTGATGGGTTTTGAAAAATGGCACAGGCTCGATCTGCTCCCTCTCACCTCTGAATCTCCATAACTTCCTCCGCTATCATGCGTCCGATCTTCCCGGCTCCCGCTCTCGTGCCGCCTGGGATGCCGGGAACGGTCTGCAAAGCCCGTCTCCCCCCACCTGAAAAAAAAATAAAAAATCGTCAGGAAGACAGGAAATAAGTCATCTATACAGCGTAACGACATATAGGCTCATGCCACAGGGGATGCTTCAGCGTTAGCATGCATCTCTTTTTAGCTATTTTACCCTCTGAGGTCAGAACGCTGTCCATGCTCTGCGGAGACGCAGCCGACTGAGGGTAATCTGATCCTTCCATTATCGGACACCTGCAGGGGGGGAAAAGCACAGATGGAAAGATGATCCACCTTCCAGTGTGAGGTCTGCAGGGATGGAGCTAAAGCTTTCAGGTGTGCAGATACTCACGATACGACCGTGTTGGTAGAGACGATGTACTCCACCTCCTTGGTCCAGGGGTTCATGAAGCTGAACCATCTGCTCCTCAACGTGATGAAGGAGCCATCTTTGATTTTGAATTTGTAACAGTTGGTGTTGATTTTTTCTCTCATCTGCAGCACTGAGGACACAAGAAACCACAATTTATGCTTTACTCCCCCCTTCTCCTCTGCTGGGATTA
>NW_015113015.1:145699-150083 GCF_001443285.1 Poecilia latipinna
TTTTGAGGAAATTGAAGGTTTTTAGGTGCGTCTTATAGTGCGGAAAATACGGTATTTGCGTTATTACTGTGCTTCACTTTCAGACGATACCTTGTCTGTGACACTCGGCCAGGTGGCTGATGTCATCCTGGTGAAAATATTCGTAGAAGGAGGTTCCGAGCAGCTCTTGGGGCAGGTAGGCGAGGATAGCTGTTGCTCTGGAGACATGGAAATCGTTGACTGTTGATGGTGTTTGACTTTTGACAAGTTTAATACAGGCTGCACAGTGGCGCAGTTGGTAGAGCTGTTGCTTCTGGGGTTCTGGGTTCGATTCCCGGCCCCGGTCTTTCTGCATGGAGTTTGCATGTTCTCTGACTCTGTTTTCTCCGGGTACTCCGGTTTCCTCCCATAGTCCAAAAACATGACTGTCAGGTTAATTGGCCTCTCCAAATTGCCCCTAGGTGTGAGTGTGAGTGTATGTTTGTGCATGGTTGTTTGTCTCTGTGTGTCTCTGTGTTGCCCTGCGACAGACTGGCGACCTGTCCAGGGTGACCCCGCCTCTCGCCCGGACCGTTAGCTGGAGATAGGCACCAGCAGCCCTCCTGTCCCCACTAAGTGACAAGGGTGTAAAGAAAATGGATGGATGGAAGTTTAATACAGAGAATGTAGAATATTTTTACCCCCCCCTCCACCCCAGTAGAAGTTTCTGTCACTACTTCTACTGGCATAAGCCACAAATTTCGGCCAACAACTAAACTAAATACACCAACCAAAATATCTGCTTTAGAAAGCAGTTTGTTTCAAAGTTAAAAATTAATGTTTGTGAACTGTTCAGGAGACGTGGAGTAACTAAGCTTTAAGTGATTAATGTTTCTTTTCTGGTTAGTTTTTCGTTTGGTAATTTCCTGCTGAAAATCCCCTTCAGTAAAACACTGATTGGTAATTATTTTCCCTTGACCTGACTGGTGAACAGCAGCTCAGTTACTGGAAATTACCAAATTTCTCTCTAAACGCATCAGAAAGAAACGAAGTACATCAAAGAAATCAAGTGTGAGTCAATGCTCTTGATTTTGGATTTAGTAGAAATCTGATAAAGGTTGAGCACAATAAAGATTTGTTTACGAATAGTTCGAGGCACAACAAAGTGCTATCATGAAAGGTTTCCTGCCCTTAGAAACAACGCTCATTGCCATTAACAATATTGTTAACAAGCCTTTAAGGCAGCCACAGTTAAAAGATTTCCTGCTGTCAAAATCCATCAACAATCACACAGATTTTGCTTAAATGATCATTATTAGTCCTAATTTTTTACTTAATAGCTACATATTAACCTGCATCGTCACCATATCTGTAATAGTCCTTATAAAACCTGGTCATATCAAATTATATAAAAAAAAGAAAATGTTGTAATAAGACGTTCATCTTTAAAAATATATGGAAAACATTTCAGCATAGAAGCCAAGCAACGGAACTATAAAGTAAAAAAAGAAAAAAAATTCCCCCATTCTCACCTCTGGTCGACAAAGACAAACTTGCCGTCGATGGCGTGCCTGGAGACGTATTCTGTGGGCTTCACCCTGATGTCGGCTGGGCTGGGCTGGGGCACGATGTGGGGGTGTAGGCGGCCGATGGCCACCAGGCAGCTCAGGTTGCAGCCCTCGTTGTCGGGCTCGTTGTCTTCGTCCAGCCCCATCTTTGTGGGCGGCCAGCTCTTTAGGTACCCTGTGCTGTGGATGGTGCAGAAGCTCTTCCGGTCAGCTGAAATGAGACAGGAGTAAAAAAAAAAAAAAGAGAGAGAGAGAAATAAACGCAAAAAAATTAATTCCTTTGCTAAAACGTTGAAATTACATATTTCAATTCAATGAAGTTGAAATCAAAAGGCTTGAATTATGATAATACATTCAGATATGTCTATGTGTTTATGTTCTTATTAATGTAAATAAAATATTTAGAGAGCAATTGTTTGCTTATTTGTCATGTCTTGAGAACGAAATAACGAAACTATTTTATTTACTTGTGTTCTTAGCATGATACACATTTGGGTCTCATGTTTAAATTTTATAACAAGAATGTTATTGTTGTGGTCTTATAAGAATAAGCAGGGATGCCAATGGCATAATTTGCTGGAAAAAATATTCTATCAGCAAAACCATAAAAAATACTTTTACATTAGAAAATACTGACCTAAATAAATAAGCTAACTGTATATACACTATTTACCTTACTTGAGTCATTAATGTTTAAAAACTTAATTTCTGTGGACTTCATTATTGTAACAGGAAGTGAATTAAAAAAAAAAAATCCAACTTGGCGAACAAATGTAGGCATCATCCTGTAGTTCTTTCCATGAATTTTAACAGTAAAATATTGTTAATCATCTTTGTTTCTAAACATTTATGCACACAAAAACATTGTTTCTTAGCAACAGCATTGAGACTCATTCTTAACTAAATATATCAAGCTTAAATTAGTGTATTTTATTTGTTTATCTCAAGCTGCAAAAAAAAAAACAAACAAGAAAAACACAGAGACCGAGGAAGCAGTGGAGATTATTTAGTCTTGCGCAAGAACAGGACTTTCTTACTTTGCTTATTTGAGTTGTAAATTTGCATTAGTTCGCTCAACCTCTATTCAAAGCAACAACCACTGAAACACGTTTCCTTTAAATAGGTAACTTAGTGCATGACAGAAGCTTTGTGGTACCAACACTGAACATCAGGAGGACGGCAAAGTGCATCACAATAAACTATTAAGTGGAATGCTAAAATGAAAAATAAATGTACAGTGGCTTTATCCATTGTGCTGCATGACTTTACTCTGCAAATGCCTTCAGAAATCAATGATGCTTCAGCAAATCCCACCAATGACTAAGCCGGGTCACACACACACAACCATCTGTGTGACTCATTTGTCCTCAGGCCTCCGCAGCACAGAGACCTTGTTCCAGGAAAACCCTCCGATGATGTAAGGAAGATTTTGTATTAAAAGCCAATGTAAAAAAAATAAAAAATAAAAATTATGCCAACTAGATTAAACACACATAATGGTGAATGGAATACACTTAAAAGTGGAGAATTTAAGTAACTGCAGTTTTACCGAAACAAGATTCCTGCAGGTTGATCAGCAGTGGAAATGCAGGATATTGACTATAAAAACGCCTCATTCAGCTTTAGTGGCAGGACTTCCAATGCACTGGGTGCTGCAAAGTAACACTGCAAGAGTGATTTCACCGTCAAATATCAAGCTTCACACATGACTCACAGCTAGGAGGTCACAAGTTCAATTCCAGGACAGAACCTTTCAATGTGGAGTTTCTATGTTCTCTGTGTGCGTGCAAGGGTTTCTCTGGGTGTCCCACAGTCCTGATTTAACCTGTACGTTAAATCGGGTGTTGTGGACAAACGCGTCCATGAGCTGAACTCACATTTTTGGGAAATTTGAACAGAACAAAACAGCCTAAGTGTGAAACGTTAAGTTAATAAAACAGTGTTCTCTTTTGGGGGCAAACTAAAAACAATGACACTTTGGTTCAATGGCAAATGTTGCATGCACCACAAAGAAAGAGCGTCAGCCGGATAGAAATGCACACCGCACTGTTCAGATTTTAAACATATAAATCTGAAAACCATGCAGCAATTCTCTTTCATTGCGTTATTTTGTGTTAAGAGTATCATAGGAAACAACTCCAGTTAGTGCTGCTGTCTGGAAGTGAACTTTCTATAAAACCATAGGTGAACAAGTTCAAGCAGGCGAACTTCCTCTGTTTTCTAATGGAAAAACTGATCTGCCAACCGAAGTGTGATTCCTTTTTATAGCTAAAGAGGGAATAAACATAAAAAAGACTTTTAGTTTTGTAACAAAACTCCATCTTATGAATGTGAGGTAAAGTGAAGAGAGAACTATTGGCAATATAAAATGATATAAACCAAAAAGTAAGGTTATTAAGGCAGCACAGGAAGGCTGCAGGTGTTGCTGTGAGAAACCCAAATTCATTTTGGTTGACAGTTGCAGACGTATGTTTTTCCATTTCTCGTTGCTACCTTTCTTCTTGGAGCAAGTGGAGGGGAAGTCTTTATCTTCTACTTTGACAGAAGGCCTGTTGCACTTCATCCTGCAGAAGAACGACCGTCTGGCTCCAGAACAGAGTCGAGATGGACCGGGAGTGATATCCGTCTTCACAGGAAGACCGGCTGAAATGACAACTCAAGTTAGGACAAAAGCTTTGAAAAATGCTATTTTTGTCCCCCCCCCTTTTCAAAAAAAAAAAAAAAAAAGATCTACAAATTAATTGTAAAGCAATCATCCTTCTGGTATTGTTGAGACAAAATTCAGTTGCTAGTTTTAGCTGTTGACTATTTTCCGTCACTTCTTACTCATCCAAATAGGCTTTGCAAAATTTCAGATC
>NW_015113015.1:153374-165999 GCF_001443285.1 Poecilia latipinna
CCCCCTTCCTCGTTGGGATCACAAAGCAGATTAAGACATAAATTCAGAGGGAGGATCTCAAGCTCTGCAAAACAGATGATATGTGCTCGTCCTTGCTTACTTTTAGCGTCAATAAGTCTCTCTCGTGGCGCTGTATCTGAGGACGACAGCTGTTCTTTGACTTTAGCGATGTCCTTGGGGTGAAGGTAGTCAAACAGACTCTGACCTATCAGGTCATTCTTGAGACGACAGCAGAACCAGATGATTTATGAAAACAAAAAGAAAGAACATTTGCATGATAAATTTGTAGGCTCTGTGTAATTCGGTTGTTTCACTGTGACGACTGCATGCAGCGAGTTGTAAACATCGCATCTTCCTTTTAGAAAGCAAAGTGTGACTTGTGCTACTCTATCAACATTTAAAGAAGAAAATGAAGATGTTTTCTTGAGGACATCAAATAGGTCTTACAATTTACCTACTTCTAGCATATTATTGCTTTGATTGATGATGCATACCGTTTGCTACTGTTAGAAATACTCTGGAGGGAGGCTAGCGGTTATGATTAGCTTCATCATCTCAGATGAACATGGCTCAGATCTTGAAAGTTGTTTCATCTCTAACATTTTCAATATTATTTCTACGTTTGCTCTATAACTCTGTGTATAATCACTTGGAATGTTCTGCATATTTCTGAGCTTTTAACACATTATTTATGTTTTTTAAAAATTTTATGTGTAGAAAGGTGAGGAAACAAATGTTCTTCAATACTTGATTTACCCTTTTTTTTTTTTTGCCATAATTTAGGCTTAGAAAATATAAAAGGTAATTCATTTTCCCTCACTCAAAGAACAACAAAGTGTTCATGCAAAAATTGATCATACACGCATGACATTTCATCCTCACGTCTCTCGGTTTCGCATGTCGGCATACCTGGCTGTAGTTCAGAATCTTGTACACAGATTCGGAAACAAAAAGGATTTTGCCACGATCGCAGCCGACCACAAACAGGAAACCATCAGCAGCCTGCATTATAAATGCAAAACAACACTATTATAGAGACAGCTGCATAATGCTTTGACTAATAACACTGGCAACTAAACTCAAACTGTAAAAAATACCGCAGGAGCATTACTCACTCACCCTTAGTATCAAATGCTTCAGTTCATCATCTGACAGAAAGGAAGGTTTGTAGTTTGCCTCTGTGTATGGGTTTGCCGCACCTGAAATCAGGGCATCAGTGGATATCCATGTAATCATTTTTCATGTAAAACGATAAAACCATTTCTTTTTAATCAACAGCAACTCAATTACCTTTTTTTTTTTTTTTTTACAACCAATACAGTTCCATATTTGTAGTAAGTCTAATAAAAACTCGGCCAAACATAAGTGAACTAAATGTTTGCGCAGCTGCTGAAACTTCTGGCTTTCATCACCAATTTTCCATCCGCTGATCAGTTTTGGAAAGAACATGCTTTGATGATCTTTGGAAATGGGAGATTACAAATGACCAAATGTTCTGTCCTCATCAACAAGAGCAAACGTCCAGGAACTGTGTTATAAAATGACATTCCAGCCAAGTTTCCTGAAACTGATTTTATCATATTAAAAAAATAAAACTGGTAAGAAATGATTGATTAAAAATGATTTTTCCCCCCTTCCTTAAGACCAAATAAAGGGTGAAATCGTATAAAATTCTTACTCTGAGTAGCAACTAGAGATGAGATGACTAGACATATTCCACTGTATCAAAACAAACTAGAACATTTTACTCTACTATAAAGAAGTAGTTTCATGGTTGTAATAGAAATGAAAATAATGATATTCTGCAGTTAAAAGAAACTACTTCTGTATTTCCATTACACAAAATATTTTGGTTCATTTCAAGCTCAGGCTTAAAAGAAGCCCAGTTAACTTTTCTAGATGCACCTTTGAGAATCAACTGTACACTTCCAGATATCTAGTTTATTTTTTTTTTTTTTAACTTCTCCTGTATTTATAATAGACTTTACTCTCTCAGCGAATGTTCATGTGCCACTAAAACACATCTTGCTACTTATTCTAACCTCTGAGTGTCTTCATGTGCTGCACCGCCATGCGCAGGACCGTCAGCTTATCCAGTTTGCGGGACATTGCGTTACAGGTGGGTACGAGAGAGGCCAGCTCGTCGATGAAGCTGTTCATCTTGTCTCTCCGACGTTTCTCAATCTGACTGTGAGCCTCTCTGTGAGGGAGGAATACAGAAAACCACAGTTACTCTTTCTTGTCAAAACAACTAAATCCAGAATCCATCACCGGTATCAACGAAGTGAACTAATTATCCACAGAGCCAAGCTGCTTTCTTGTACTGTGAGTTAGCAAGCAGTCAAAATAAAAATCGTTCGGTGTGCAATTCATCCTTGATTGTAAGAAAGACGAAAGTTGAGAGAAACCGGCCAACGTGCCTGCTCTGCTTTCACATTATCGGCATGCTGTATCAGATTCTAATTAACCATTAGATGTGCCCTTACAGGGCTTTCCTTCCTAATAACTACGTCTTATGAAGCTCTGTTTTCAATCAGGCCAGTGGCACCGAGTCAGTGAAGGAGAGATTAGATGGTAATGAGAGAGAGAGGAAAGAAGAGGAGCAGCGTTTGTACCTGGCATTCTTAATCCTGCCCTGGTGGTCACTGCAAGGACAAGAAGAAGCATTAAAGAGGGAAAAAAAAAAAAAGTGATCCTGCAAAAAATACATTATGGTTTCTGCAGGTGCAGAGACAAAAAGGTGATAATTGAAGAATTTGGCCCAGAGCAAACCTAACAGGTTCTGTAACCTCATTTTATGATTACGCAACAAGGTCAGTGGAAAATTTTATTCAAATGTACAGTCTGTCGAGCCCCACTTCAATTTTTCTCTTTAAAGAAGGTGCAGCAATGGGGACAGTTTCCACTCCACCCAATTCTTCCTGCTTAGAAAGAGGTCTTGATTTTTTTTTTTTATGTAATCATCCTAAAGGGCTGAAGTGTATTTTCCAACAGTATAAGACAATTACTGACACTTAAGGAGTAAAATAAACCAAATGTCATTGTCATTTGTGGGCCCCACAATACTGTATTTAACAACCAGTATTGTTGGAAAAAACATCTAAAATCCAAAACAAAGCTTTGTTTACTACAGACTTCATAGTTGACAGAAGAAATCTGAGTATCCTGCGAAAGGATTTGGATTCGTTGGCAGCTTGTAAAACATTAAAGGAAAGTTCTGTGTGCTCCGGGGTAGAGGTGTCAAGCTTTAATCCTTGATGTATGGCGTCTAAAAATGTTTAGATGTCTACGATAAGAAAAATGGGTAAGAAAATGGCTTAATATATATATATATATATATATATATATATATATATATATATATATATATATATAATAAGATCCAACTTAAACTAATTTAAAAAAAAATTAACAATTTAAAATATCAATGGTGACTAATTAAAAAGCCAGAACTTTACATGAAAAAAAAAAAAAAAAGAGTCTTACCTCCCCAGTTTATCCTTATCTGGATCCATGTCACTAAAATGGAGGGGGAAAAAAATATTTCACTGAAAAATATTAAAACAGCAACAGAATTTCAGTCTAATTAAATACCATCATGGAATAGAACATTTGGTTTATTGATATTTTCAGACTTGTTATAAATAAATTAACAGAATATTGTTTGAACTTACTCAAATGAGAAGCCATCAATTCTGAAAAAAAAAAAGGAAACAAACATTTATTAATATCATTGAAACGATGAAAATGTTTACAATCTCTAAGATGAGAAGAAATACAAGATGTGAGTGTTTTGTTTCCTGTGTTAAATAAGATCTAACACAAACAGAAGAGACGGAAACATGCTTCAGTTCATTGCTGCGGTCTGACTATCTGCTGCTCTTTGAACATGAACAAATGAGAAAACTCTGTGGTCTTTTGTGTCCTTACTGGTAGTCCGTGCTGCTGCCTTTCCTCTTGCGGTTGTAGTCCATGCCAGGCGTGCTGATGGAGCTGGAGATGAGGTCAGTGGAGCTGGGGGACATGAAGTCAGTCATTGTAGACGAGATGTCCATCCGCTGGTCTGCCATCAGGTCATCTGCACGGCGAAGACCGAATGAGTCAGAGAGAAGAGAGGGCCTTTGCATCCACGTGAAATTATTCAGCAGCAGGAGTTGAGAGTTACCAAAAACTTTGGAATACTCAAAAAATGATTTGGGATAATATGTTGTGGTAGAACTGCAGCTGCTGTTAGCACCAAATAGTAGATGCAAGGGAGTCAGCTTCTGACTCCCTTGCATGTAAATCGCCATCTGTTCTGAAATCATAATGTGCTGTGAGGTTTGCACAGGCAACCTGGAGCAATGTAATCAGATGACAAATGTCGAATTACTGCTGCAGCCCAAATTAGAATGTGATTAAAAATTATTCATTTCACCAATCCAATTCTAAATGTGGACAATAAGTGGATTCAGCACACACAGAGAGTAATGTTTTAAGTGTTTATTTCTATTAACATGGTCAAAAAATGGTTTAAAGCTGATGGAAATCAGTCCTTTTATCAGAAACTGACTCTGAATATTACAGCGTTAGAAAAATAGATTAAGGACAAAAAATATATATATTTTGGCCACTTTATGGCCAACACAATTCTGAGCGCTGACTTGTCAGATGTTGAACTGAATGTTACCAACACTATCCATAGCAAGGCTCAGCCATAAGTGGTCCATGCTGAGAAAGATGGTTGTTAGTGCTGCATTTAAAAATATTAAAGTTTGGTGAAAGGAAAAAATACAATTTTGTAGAAAGAAGGTTCATATGTAGCAGGAATGGAGAGCTTTGAGAGGATTGTGAAACCACAATTAACATGTCAGCAAGCCGCAGGCTGATTGCCTCTGTATGGATGACATTTATGCAAAAAGAAGGCCAGCAAAGTACTGAGTGCATAAACTGTATGTGTACATGGCTATTAGCAGGCCAAGAAGTTATTTTAATTTTCTGAGAAACTGAATTCTGGGTTTTAATTACTTTTACACCATAAACGAAGGATATACAAAATACAAAATCATGGCCACTGTTCACATTAATTACAGAAATAAGTCTAATTTATTAAGTTCCGCCTTTCTAGATGTGAGTACTCTATTATCAGAACTCAAACTCTGCAGATTTGCTCAGAGCCTCTGACAAACGGCACTGATAATTGAGGTCTAGGTACTTTTTGCAACGGCGGTAATTTACATAAATATCAGCAGTTTCTTGTCTACATCTGTGCATGAAACCTCAGTTATATGTGAGCGCAGTGTGCAAGAGCAAAGAGACGGTAATTGGTTGCCAAAGCAAATTTGAATTAGGCAAATGTGCAATCTCTAAATTGCTGCAATTTACAGAGTGCAAACATCCTGTGGCGTTTCAGTGAATCGAGCTCTGACGATTTGGTCCTCATCACTCGCACTCCAAAAAGGAATAAGTAAATTGTGCACAGGTGAGTCAGACCAACGGCAAAGGTTTCACAGGAGCGATGGTTGTTATGAGCGAGCGTTCACATCTGTAGGCACGACGCTGACTAACAAACCACAGCGTGTGCAGGACTAGTCATGTTTGTTCTGACTGCAGAGCGCTCAAAATAATGATGTTGAAATCATGTCAACTCTGGAAATATCTGAAAAATCTTCTAGAGTTGAATAAAACACCGCGTGTAAAGAAAAGTTAAGAGTTTCACTGCTAAAAGGCCGCAGCGCGTAAAGAGGTCACACTCACCACAGATGTTCATCACAGCATCTGTATTAAAATCATCTCCTTCCATCCACTCTTGAGCCCTCAACTGCAGACACACAAAAGGATCCGTTTCAAGACCTTCAGACGAGAGATGTGGAGCTTTTATAGTCAAAGTACAAAGACTTTTACCCGTTTAGACAGTCAGACATTCCAGTAATCATAAAATAACCAAAAGCAGCAGGGCTCTTCAATTACTAATACAGTAATTAGTAAAGGAGGTAATCTGTCATATACAACCAAACAAGCGGGCAATCTGTCAAATTAGCTCATTATTAATTGCGGACTCAGATTTTAAGAAATTGAGGTAGGTCTGGCTGCAAACTGAGCCCAGATCATCACCATTCCACCACCGTGCTTTGATGTCAGTAAGACCTTTTATGCTAACTTGCTGTTTTCACTTCTCTTTAAACCTGCAGATTAGCAATATAAACAAATGTCTGCGTTTTGATCCGGTTTTTACACAGAACATTGTTCCAAATAATAATAATAATAATAATAAGAGGTTTGTTCATATGAAGCTTTGAAAATTGGTAGCTGTAACAGACTCTAAATTGTTGAGGAAATGACTCAACTCTTAAAATTTTTTTTTTTTATTATTATTATTATTCTTCCTCTGCATCACTGAATTAAAATGCTGGCAAATGGTCAGCATACCTAAACAGATGTATATTTGAACTGAAAATACTTTGCTAATCTTCAAAACTCAAAGTTGTATACAATCAGTTCATGATTGTGTATGAACTGATTGGCATTAAAGGATGATGCTGTAATGTATCATCACAAATCTGTATGATTTGTGATCCATCTGAGGAGGAACGTTTCAGGCAGAATCACCATGTTTCCTTCCTCTACCCTTCAGAAAACACCTAGTCCACATCGGTTATATTTTTGGAGGGAACCTGTGTGACAAGTGGAAAACAGAGCTGCTTCAGATACCTGGAAAGGAAACTTGAACAGGCTTCCTGGACGCGCCTGGTGTCGTCTGGATCAGTCTGGTCCACTCCGTTCTGATCTGCTCCAAGTCTGGTTTGATTCAGTCTGACCTAGTTTCATCCGCTTTGATGTGGTTTGCCTTAATATGATCTGATCCTTATACAGCTGGTCTGGCCTGTCTGCCTCTTAAAAGAGAAGGGGGGAAAAAAGACCGAGTCAAAAAGTAATCTCTTGTAAGAATACATAATAAAAACACATTAAAAATATGTCATCTGTGCAGTTACAGTGGTTTTGTGCAATTATTTGAGAATCCTGCTAAAACGTCCGTGACGACAAAACCAGATGCTCTTGGAAACTTGTCTGTAAGGCGTAAACACTCATTCAAAAAGAAAGGTGGCTCACGCTAAAGAGACATCCAAGTTAATATTTGTAGTTCGCATTCAGTCATTGTGTTTTGGAGAACACCATCTGATAAAGCCTGCACTTTTTTTTTATTTTTATTTTTTTATCTTAAAGCAAAAGCAAGCATGCCAGTGCTTTTACTAATTTCAAGTCCAGGACAGTGGTGCCATTTCTGCTAACTGGTTTCTAGGCAGTTACATACGGAATGCCAGTGAGGGCAAAAATTTGTTAGGTTTTAGGGGAGTGCAGATATAAAACATAACCCATTTCCTTAATTCATATAATTATTTGCCCTTTATTTATCAAATAAGTATATACAAACATATTTTATTAATAATAAAAACATCTGAACCATCTCCATTATGTCAAGCAGATGGGGCTCAAAGAGAAAGTTTTTTTTTTTTTTTTTAAATTGTTCCTATTGTTTCATCATCTCACCCTACAATGCCACAAGCAATATTATAAGCAATACAGGATCAATTACTCCTTTTTATGCTAAAAATGACTGATCTGAGTGCTGTGTATGTATTGGCAGGGGTGTGGGTGGTGAGCTGGAACAAATTAGTTTCATGTCTTTTATATTCAAGATGTAAACTGCCTGTTTGGACAATTCAGCAAACATGCTGAGGAGAGAGAGAGAGAGAAGGGTTTTCATGGGTTGAAGTAAAGGAATGGAAAGAAATAGTTTTTACGGGAAGCTACAAATGTTTCAGATTTTTTGCTCAACTGTGTTGCATAGGTGATTAGATTTCCAAGTTGTAAATAAATAAATAAATAAATAAAATCTAATGGAACAACCCCTAAAATGAATCTCAACTTGGAAAGTTGAATGTCTCCATTCCACCATGAGTTTGAATTCATTATGACTGCTGCAAATATATGATGCTGTAAAAATTGCATGAGTAAGAAAAAACAAAACAAAACAGAAGAGGACTCAATAGTTTAAACCTTGTATTGGTAAAAACAGGCAGCCTCATCACTGACTTGTAAATCCCACTTGTTTTCCAACTTGCGACTACAGCACACTCAATTTTGAAGTAATATCCAAGTTTAGAATCAAATTTAGGACTTCTAAGACTTTTTGAACAAATTAAATGCAGCACAACCTAACACCCAGTATTTTGGAGCTTATTATATCTGATTAATAACAGGTCAGAGGTAAGTTTAAAATATTCATTTAAATATGGTCAATAACAAAAAGAGAGTTAAAGTTGAAAAAATGGCCTCTCAAGTCTAAAGAACTATTTTTGAGAACCAATTTAAAATGTTACAAAAAAAAATCTCTGCCTCTTAGCACGTAAAAAACAGGGGACAAAAGTGTATTGGGGAAAAAAGTGCCACTAATCAATATTTATACTATTTACCAGGAAAATGTTTAACACAGAGAAGAAGAAAAAAACAAGTTCACAAAAAGGCATTAAAAAAAAAAAACACAGGCTGTTAATAATAGTTAAATGCATGACCAGAGCGCCCCACTATAGGGACAAAGCAGTGATCCAGAAAGGAGGGGAAACCCACCAAGTCATGATTGAATACTAAAAGGAACTGGTGCTGGAGTGGAAACTGGGTCACTCAGTCTCCATGGTCTCAAACCAGTCAGCCTCGATTTCCATCCACCACCTACTTCTACCTCATCAGTGAGTCAGCAAGACATTCAGCTCTTTTCTCCCTGCTCCACACTCCACACCCACTCAGAAATCCACGAGCAGCCAGCAGACCTGCTGATGAAACGAGGAAGGATCCTCAGAGCAAGATGGCTGCTGGAGCTTCTCAACGCTTCCACTTCAATCATGACGGTTTTCCAGTTTGTTTTCTACGGGTGGAAAACAATTCAATCAAACATATCTGTTACATGGTCGACATGTTTTCACAAGGGCACTGTTGGGAAATTTTTTTGAAAAAATTTCCCATTTTTGGGAAAAAAAAAAAAAAAAAAAAAAAAAAAAAAAGATAGAACCTATGTGGAATTTCCCCCCTTTGTAATTGTCAGAGGACACAAGTTAGCCTAATAGAAATAAACCATTTCCAAGATTTTCTGGGTCAAATTACATGAGTGTTTAGCAAGCATGGGAATGAGAACAACAAGGTAACATCTGCACATCAATTAAAAACAACAAGGAGAAGATGGATTACAGCCACAAAAGCAGAAAAAAATGCTTTTTTTTCTGCAGATGAGAAAAAGATATGTTTTAATAAAAGAAATTCAGCTAAAAAATTGCCAAACGCCACACTAACCCATACCAGCCAAATAAAATTAAAGCTACTGACAGGCGAAGCAAATAGCTTTCATCATATTAGTCCAGTAAAATGTTGCTTACTGAGATTAAAGATGTTACTCTGACAAGTGTTATCCTTTCAAGCACTTTTATGATCAATCCCACTCGCCCCATCACTTTAACTGATCCACTTCCCACTTCAGTTTCACTGAACACTTCACTGCAGTTCAACAAAAAGACAATGAATCAAATATATCAGATAAAAATCATAAACTGAGCCTGAGGTAAAAAAAAAACAAGAAAGTTTTAACATTTTTAGAAATTTCTTAACCACACGGAGTCTCTGATCATGGACTGCACTCACTCTCACTAAATCCTGAAAGCTTTGACAGCGAAGGTAAACAGCACAGGAAATTTCCTCATATTTTCGGACTGAGTTGTCCAAAAGTCTAAGCACTGAGGCATCATGTTATTTCTTCATCAACAGACTTTGGACCCAAATTGATGGAGGAATCTTCCACCTAACCTGAAAAATCAGGGGCTAAGAAAAGAGCAAACTATGCAATTTTTGCGTTTTTAATAGAGCTAATATTCAGGTTTGAGCCATTTTAAATGAACTTGAACATCATTTCCACAACCGAGTGTCATGAACAGTACTAATAATATTTTTAGATCCATTTTCATGTCTTTAGGGCAGGGGTCCCCAAACTTTTTCCTGCAAGGGCCACATGACTGTTCCCTTTTCTGGTCGGGGGCCGGACTTAGTTTGGCGAGAAAGAACCCTTAGAAAAGTTTTGTTGACGGGGAAGAGTGAAACTGTGGACGGGGGGGATTGGATTACTGCCGACGACATATTCGCGTTTGTAGATAGATTTTTACCCAGAATGCAAATGGAAAAAAACCGTGAGCAAAACGGTGACTGGTACTGACTAGTATATATTCCATTGATGGAAACTAAGTTTCATATCTGCTCAAGAGCCCCCCATGAACGCTCTCTGGTATTGTTCAGGGGGCCGGACCAAATGAGGAGGCAGGCCGGATCCGGCCCGCGGACTGTAGTTTGGGGACCCCTGCTTTAGGGTCTCATTCATGTCTTTTCCCTATATAATATAGGGAAAAAAGTTGCATGCATGTTTTTGCAAAGAGTTTGTTTCACTTTATTTTAAAACAAAAAGTGATGTTATCTAAAAAGGACTACAAATGTCTTAGTTCAGACATTTGTCTAACATGATAAACTGTCTTTTTACAATGGTTTTGCACTGCAAAATGAGTTTTATGTATGTGGACAGAGGGCAAAAATGGCTCTTAGCATTGTAAAGGCTGCAGACCACAGTCCTAAACATAGGCTTCTTTTAAAAACAGAAGTCCAGTGTCCACACACAGATTTGAACAGCAATGCCCTTGTTTTCAGAGTTTCCTTCGCTAGAAGAATATTGGGAAATACTGAATACCCAAAGTGAACAGAGCAATGGTTTTTAGAAAAATATTCAACCTCACCAGACAAATAAAAACCACATATGATGCCATTTTAACATCTGAACTCTGGCAATAAAACAAGCCTGTAAAATAATCTCTAAATGATCAGCCATAAGTCAACGAGTTCATCTGGATCAAATGTGTCATTCAACTCTGCGTACGTGTACAAAAGGTGACGAAGTATGTTTAACTTGTGAAGAAAAAGCACATGGTCAATAAGGATGGTTCTATCCAGACCTTATCAGACACTCCATTTCAGAATAACATTATGTATTGTTTGACTTGGCAAAGCTTTCTAGTTGTGATTGCTTACTGGTGGCAATCAATAAACACTTTCAGGTGCGTGGGAGGGGAAGCCTTGCTGCTGATTTGCAAACACCTAATCAACAAACTGATCTCATGTTCCCGATCGAGATACTTTTGATGCATCGGTAGTCAGAACGCGTCACAGCATCAGTCGCACATCGCCATCATCAACCGACCATCTTTGGTTGTTGCAACATCAGCTGCTCTATAGCACATCTGCTGTCAAACACTGTGCAGGAACCTTCCACCATGTCTATGGTATGGAACTATTATAAAAAAAGAAGAAGCAGAGCAAGAGCCACTTAAAATGTTGGCAATTCAGGTCTTTAAAAAAACAAAAAACAAAAAAAAAAACAATAAGCTGCTTGTGATACAAGTATTTTTGCTATAGAAGCACATTGACTTTAGTAGACTTAGATTAGCCTTTATACAATTTATCTGTTTACAACTTTTTATGAAAAAGCGGAAACCCAAACAAGCAGAACGCTCATAAAAGCTGGTGGGGGGGTGTAGCAAAGCCGCAATCTTCACTGTAAAATTCTATTGGCTTTAGTTATTTTATTAGCATGTTTTGATCTCAATGAACATTCCCTACAATTTACATCTTTGGGTGCCTGAGACGCTAAAGCTGAAAGTTTGGCGAGGACATTGTACGTCGGTAAAAGGAAGATTTTGGCCAATTGCCATCATCAAAATTTTGAGCAATAAATATTTTTCTTACGTTTCGCTAAAAGGCATACGAGTGACATTAATTGAACAGTATTTAGCTACATTCAGTGTCGAATGGCAGTCTTGAGTAGCAACAAGGAGACAGAAGTGGTGACTCAGCATTTAATTTCATAAAAGCAGATAAGTAGGTCAATGTGACACAGAGTTAAATGACGTGATGACAACTTGAATGCATCACTGGTGGACTTGACGTTAGAAATGCAGACAAGATGTGATAATCAGAGGGCACATTCAGACAACCTACAAGAGAAAGCCTTCCACCTCTCTAGCCACAAATTTGGCTTTTCTGTATGACTCATCAAGTTTCCATACTGAGAAAAAAAAAAACGAGAAATCACATAATTATACACAATAAGTCACAGTGGGGCAACCAGGCTGACCACAATTTTTGTAACAGTTTCTGTCGCACCACCCACTGTCCTACTTTTATCGTTGGCTATCACTTTGTTTTTTTTTACCGAAATCACTAATTGTCTTTGTAATCAAGTCTTTATAGTCAACAGCTTTGGCAAATCCTAGTAACAGCAAACTTATGTTATCGCAATGCCTTCGTGGCAACATTCCAGCATAGATAAGGACCCGGGTGTATTGCTTCTTGTTTAGAAACAAAAAGAACACCACGCGTAAGTCTGAAGTTCACCAAAGAACTCATTTCTGTCACGAAAGGGTTAATGCATAAGCTGCTGATAAAAAAATAAAGCCACAAAATTAATGCCTATTTATAAAAAAAAAAAAAAAAAAAAAAAAAAAATTTTAAACTTTAAAAACCAACTGGTTTGAACCAACACGAGTTGAAAAAAAAAAAAAAA